>NC_079215.1:21191755-21264255 GCF_029633865.1 Lampris incognitus
TTTCTTTGTGACACGGGCGCACAGAGAAGCGTGCTCCCTGCTACTGACGTCGACATCATGGGCGGGGAGCGGGGCCCCCAGTTGGCGACGGCTTGACGGCAGCCCTATCCACACCTACGGCGTGCGGTCTGTAGAACTGTGTTTTGGTGGACAACGTTTCACGTGGGAGTTCGTCATGGCCAATGTAACGCTTCCCCTCCTCGGAGCTGATTTTTTGTGCGCTTACGGTTTACTAGTGGACATTCAGAACAGCCGTCTGGTCGATGCCTTAACCTTCTCCTCCTTCGCATGTACGCGGAGGGAAGCGGCCTATGCAGGTCTAGCCAACTCTCTCTCCGAGGCAGACAAGTTCACCCGCCTCCTCGCTGAGTTCCCTGACCTCACCCAGCCTACCTTCTCTGCACCCAGAGCTAAGCATGGGGTGGAGCATCACATTGCTACGAAGGGGCCCCCGGTCTACGCCAGAGCCAGGCGTCTCGACCCCGCCAAACTCGCCATTGCCAAGTCTGAGTTCGAGCACCTGGAACGCATGGGGATCATCCGCCGCTCTGACAGCCCGTGGCGTCCCCACTCCACATCGTCGCTAAGCCTGATGGAGGTTGGCGCCCATGCGAGGACTACCGCCGACTAAATGACGCCACCACGCCTGACCGCTATCCTGTCCGCATATCCAGGACTTTTCTGCAAACCTGTCTGGCAAATGCGTCTTCTCAAAAGTCGACCTGGTCCGTGGTTATCATCAAGTTCCCGTGCACCCCTCAGACATCCCAAGACAGCGGTGACAACCCCATTCGGCCTATTTTGAATTCCTACGAATGCATTTGGACTCAAAAACGCGGCCCAGTCCTTTCAGCGGCTGATGGATTCAGTGCTCCGTGGCCTTCCTTTCATCTTCGTCTATTTGGACGACATACTCATCGCAGCGCCTCCGAGGAAGAACACCTGTCCCATCTTCATGCCCTCTTCACACGCCTCAGCCAGCATGGGCTGATCGTCAACCCGGCGAAGTGCCGGTTCGGGCTGACAGCCATGGATTTCCTCGGGCACCGCATCACTGGGACGGGGCAGTCCCCCTGCCCTCAAAGGTGGAAGCGGTGGCGGCCTTTCTGCGCCCCCAAACAGCTCGTGCGGCTCAGGGAGTTCATCGGGATGGTGACATTCTACCACCGCTTCATTCCTCGAGCCGCCTTTATCATCCGGCCACTGTACGAGGCGCTGAAAGGCATGTCCCCCAACCAGGCGGTCGACTGGACAGCAGAGCGGGACCGTGCGTTCACCGAGACTAAAGCTGCGCTCTCCCAGGCTACCCTGCTAGCGCATCCTTCACCTACAGCGCCTATTTCCATAACCACGGATGCATCGGACTATGCTGTTAGTGCGGTTCACGAACAGTGGGTGGGGGGGGCTTGGCAGCCTTTGGCCTTTTCAGTCGCCAGCTTACACCCGAGAGCGCAAGTATAGTACTTTTGACAGGGAACTCCTCGGTCTCTGGCTCGCCGTCCGGCATTTCCGTTCCTGCTAGAGGGCCGCGAGTTTTACTGCGTACGTGGACCACAAGCCCTCACGTTTGCCATGTCCAAGACGGCCGAGCCATGGTCCGCTCGCCAGCAGCGACAACTCTCCTACATTTCGGAATTCACTACCGACATCCAGCACGTCGCTGGTAAGTCTAACCAGGTAGCTGACTGCCTGTCTAGGGCAGTGATTGGAGCGGTCCACCTAGGCCTTGACTATGCACAGATGGCTGCTGACCAGGCCACGGACCCGAGCATCCTCCGTCTCCGGGCCTCCGACACGGGGCTCCGCCTGCAGGACGTTCCTTTCAGCGACACAGGTGTCACCCTCCTGTGTGACGTCTCCACAGGACAGCCCAGGCCCATCGTCCCGCACAGCTGGAGACGCCCCGTATTTGAAGCTGTGCACGGCCTCTCTCATCCAGGCGGTAAGCCATCCGTGCGCCTGACCTCTAGTTTGTGTGGAGGGACTTAAGAGAGACGTGAAAGCGTGGGCCGACTCGTGTGTTGCCTGTCAGCGGGCTAAGATACACCGCCACATTACGGCGCCCCTGGAACGCTTCGCAGTGCCGGAGAGACGATTTGACCATGTCCACGTCGACCTGGTTGGTCCCCTACCCCCCTCCCATGGGTTCACCTACCTCTTCAACTGTGGTGGACAGGACTACGCGCTGGCCTGAAGCTGTTCCCCTGGCATCCACGACGTCTGCTGATGTGGCCCGGGCTTTTATTGGGTCGTGGGTCTCACGTTTCGGTACGCCTTCCGACCTTTCATCTGACCGTGGGCCACAGTTTACCTCAGAGCTATGGAATGCTGTGGGTGAGGCTCTGGGCGGTCAAGCTTCATCGCACTACCGCCTACCACCCTCAGGCGAACGGCCTATGTAGCGCTTCCACCGGTCCATGAAGGCTGCGCTTCGGGCTACTCTCAAGGACTGCAACTGGGTGACAAGCTCCCATGGGTCATGCTGGGCCTGCGGACCCGCCCGAAGGAAGACCTACAAGCCTCCTCTGCGGAGCTGGTGTACGGCACGCCGCTGCGAGTCCCAGGCGATTTCATGCCAATGCAACGCGTCCCTGGTCAGCTGTGGACCAACGAGCCTCCTTGCTGGACGGGGTCAGAGCTTTCACACCCGTCCCTACCGCCCAACACGGCGCTCCGGTGTCCCAGGTGCCCCCAGGTCTGCAGTCAGCGGACTACGTGTTCATCCGTCACGACGCACACCGCCCCCCCCTCTGCAACCCCCTTATGACGGCCCCTTCCGCGTCCTGGAACGGGGAACTAAGCACCTGGTGGTGGATTTTGGGGGCACGGCCGAGCATGTTTCAGTGGACCGAGTTAAACCCGCACACCTGGACTTGACGCAGCCGTTGGAGTTAGCCCAACCTCCTCGTCGCGGTCGTCCCCCGGCTCCGCCTCCTCCCCCCGTGGAGGCCCGAGCTGCCTCTTCTGCTCCTCAGGCCGACCTCCACAGGCCCACGTCAATGCCTCCCAGAGACACTCCGGCCCCTGTTATCCGGAGCCGCCGCGGACGGCCTGTCGTCCACCCGCGCCTGCCTGACTTCGATTACTAGGGCGAATTCTGGGGGGGCTCATGTGGTGGACACGTATTGGGGACAGAATTCAACCCAGGAACTAAGGGTTAAGTCATGGTTGCCCTGGCAGGTTAACGCAGGTTAAGTTATGGTTGTCCAGCCAGTTTTCTGGTTATTCTTGCCACCTCCGCTCAGTCGAGCTGTGGGTTTTGTTTGTCTCGCTGATTTACCGTGGATTAAAGAAAGTTGCCTACACGGCTAAAGTGTGAACCTACGGTCTTCTCCGTTACTTCGGCTCTACAAAATAAAGTATTCCTCAACAGTACATTCACTGCTAATAGTCAAGAAAACAGTAGGGCTAACATTAACGAAGACGTTTCCTACAAACAAACCGCGGCACGGTGGCGCAGTGGTTAGCGCGGTCGCCTCACAGCAAGAAGGTCGTGGGTTTAAGCCCCGGGGTAGTCTAACCTTGGGGGTCGTCCCGTGTCGTCCTGTGTGGAGTTTGCATGCTCTCCCCGTGTCTCCTCCGGTGTTCTGGTTTCCTCCCACAGTCCAAAGACATGTAGGTCAGGTGAATGCATGCCATCCTTTATCCGAACCGCTTATCCTGCTCTCAGGGTCGCGGGGTTGCTGGAGCCTATCCCAGCAGCCATTGGGCGGCAGGCGGGGAGACACCCTCGGGAGACAGGCTCTGCCAGGCCATCCCACTGGTCAGGTGAATCGGCCATACTAAATTACCCCTAGATATGTGTGTGTGTGTGTGTGTGTGTGTGTGTGTGTGTGTGTGTGTGTGTGTGTGTGTGTGTGTGTGTGTGTGTGTGTGTGTGTGTGTCTCGGCCCTGTGTGACAGCCTGGCGGCCTGTCCAGGTGTCCCCCAATGAATGTGTCTGTAATTATGTTAGTAAAGGAGCTGGGCCTGAGAGTAGAAACACTGAACGCCGGCCTGATCGAGACGGCCTTGGAGTAGAAGCACTATGTGCACCAACCTCATTA
This sequence comes from Lampris incognitus, assembly GCF_029633865.1. Taxonomy (NCBI): domain Eukaryota; kingdom Metazoa; phylum Chordata; class Actinopteri; order Lampriformes; family Lampridae; genus Lampris; species Lampris incognitus. The sequence goes on from NC_079215.1 coordinate 21,195,802, forward strand.
GGATGGCCTTGAAGCAGGAATGCTATGCACATAAATCTGATTAAGACACGTGCTACACCTACAAGACAACATGAGGGAAACGGGACCAACAGTGACGAAAGGAAACCAAGAAGAATAAGATCACGCCTGTCTCCGAAAAGCACCACGCCTTGTTGTTTTAGTATTTAAGATTATGTTCTTCCACTATTGGCAGACGACTCCCGGTTGCACAGAGGGTACGTCTCCAGCGCTGCAGCATTACCTGTGAACTATTTGTTGTGTGCCAATAAAACATCACGAACCAGCAAGAAGTCGTCTGACTTCTTATTTACCTATGTTGACCTGAATCAAAGAACCGGGTGAGTCTTTTGCAAAAGATAAGACTCAACATTAGTGTTGATTTCTTTTACGGAGTCCCAGGCAAGTTGTTGCAAGATGAATTGATGCCATCAATGCGTGCCTTGACAGGGTACCTTAACCCTGGGTCAGTATCTTCAAATGTATTTTTGCCATTGTATACTGATGTGTAAGGACCTGCAAAACATGATTAATGCACACTATATATGTATTTTTTCTACTGTATGTGCTGTATTATTTTTTTTAGAATAGTAGATTGTTTATTATCGATAATCATTATAGATAATACAATAAAATGAAATAAACCAGAGTTGTAAAAACCAGGTCCAGAAAGTAAATGTCCAAACTGTGTATTGCTCCAACCATGTTACTAAACCAGCTGATTTCATTAGCTAGTTTTCCCTACCTAGCTGAGGAGTGGTGTTGACTAGAATCTGCTGGTGTAGTGCGTGAGTGGAGCAAATACATGGTTTGGACTTTTACTTTCTGGACCGGGTTTTTACACCTCTGAAATAAACAAAATAAACCAAACAATGACATGTATTTGCCCTGTGATGGCCTGGCGGCCTGTCAGGGTGTCTCCCCGCCTGCCGCCCAGTGACTGCTGGGATAGGCTCCAGCATCCCCACGACCCCGCAGGATAAGCGGTTCAGCTAATGGATGGATGGATGGATGGATTTCCTAAAAAAAAAAAGAAAACAGGGACAGCAAACTGTTATGACATGAATGGCTGTGTCCTGCAACTCTGCAGCACAAATGAAAAGTTAATAATTACAACTTCAGACTCATTCTGTGATCTCCTGTGCAATTTGACAAAATTGATACAATAAAGCAAGGTGAATGAATGTGAGTTTATTCTGGAGTTGTGTTGGTAATGCACACAGGGACATCACTAAATAAAGAAAATAAGTACCTGAGTTTGGATGGATTTTCATATTGATGACGTGCGATCAGAGGCCGGTGGTGTTGAGGCTTTGGTGTACACCATGTGGTCCGGGCCAAGTGGCCGTGGAACAAAGAACTTACATCACTGCCAGCTATGAGTGAGCTTAATCTGTTGGCATAGTGATGCCCAATGCATCGCTGTGCATTGGGACATTGTACTCAAAAACAAGCCGCCTCCTACTCCGTTGCTTTAAGTGGGACCGAGAGACCCTATCTTAACATGTTTTGTTGCAAACATGTCTACCAATTTAAGAAAAGACAATTTAATGTGTGCAAACGCAACACTTTTTCTTTTTCTTTTTTTCTTTTTGGGAATGGCATCACTGAAATTAACCTCTTTGTCGACAAAATGCTATGCTTTTTATTTCAGAGAAGAGCGCCGTTATTTGGGAGATTGAATGTGGCTAAAGCTTCCTTTCCAAAATCTTTGTCAGGTTTTAAGATGACTATTCAATTACAATTTCTCATCCGAGAGTCTTTTCAACTATATACACCCTGGCAAACAGCAGGTGTTAGAAGTGATGGGGGTTATATTTGCCTTTTCCCCCTCCTTTTCTTACATTCTGGACTAGTTTTCATTGCGAAATGATAGGAGGCGTGGTTAAGCAGTGTTTTATAAGCGGACGTCACTGTGAGATGCCGGCGCGCCAGTAAACTGAGAGAAGAAGAAGAAGAAGAAGATGAAGAAGATGATGATGATGATGATGATGCCGGCGCATCCCTTGGAGTTAATTGATGCCGACAGTTTGCATACTACGCCCGAGGGTACGCCATTTTGAACACACTGTCCAGCACACTACAAGTTCACAGCTTTCCAGCTCAACACCATCAACATAAACTGAACTAACCTACGAAGACGGAGTCCGCCGCTTACGGGAGCTGAGACCCTTAAGGCCGAGGCCTTGTCGGTAGGGACCTGCTACCTCGGTAAGCTAGCCCGCTACCTCGGTAAGCTAGCCCACCTCCCGGCTATTTCTCTAGTCTTGGAAATCAGTCCTTCTTTCTGTTTCTCCCCTCGTTTTTTCATCTCTTCTACACACTCCAGGTTAGGACTAGTATTGCATGCTTAACCCGTAACCCCTAGACCCGACTAGTCCGTTAACACCAGGAAAGATAAAATTCATTTTCTTTGTTGTGCTGTTACCTTGCCTGGGGGGGGGGGGGTTATGAGTACAAGGATCTATTCCCCAACCTTGTAATATCAACACAAGACCGAAACACAAAGGAAGTAGAGACATAACGTGTCCAAAACGAAAGATGACACTTAGCCTCTGCAGCTTTTTGTACGTAGGTTGCGGCAGCGGGAATGTTGTTGTCATATTGTGGTCAACAAGATAGTCTCCAAACAGTGCATCCCGGCCTGCGTGTTGGTATTTCAATCACACAGAGGTCAGCAAAGCAAACCGATCAACAGCACAGCTCTTAATCCCTCCCCCCCTTTTTTCTCCCTTATGGTATCCGGCCAATTACCCCACTCTTTCGAGCCGTCCTGGTCGCCGCTCCACCCCCTCTGCCGAGCTGGGGAGGGCTCCAGACTACCACATGTCTCCTCCAATACATGTGGAGTCACCAGCCGCTTCTTTTCACCTGACAGTGAGGAGTTTCACCAGGGGACGTAGCGCGTGGGAGGATCACACTATTTCCCCAAGTTCCCCCTCCCCCTTGAACAAGCGCCCCGACCGACCAGAGGAGGCGCTAGTGCAGCGACCAGGACACATACCCACACCCGTCTTCCCACCGGCAGACACGGCCAATTGTGTCTGTAGGGACGACAGACCAAGCCGGAGGGAACACGGGGATTCGAACCGGCAATCCCCACGTTGGGAGGCAATGGAATAGACCGCTACGCTACCCGGACGCCAGCTCTTAATCTACTGATGTAACATTGATCATTGTCGCTTGGCTCAGAGAAAAATCCTATAATACTCCACATTGGAGAGGTCCTGGTAGTTCCTCAAAGTATTTGGTCTGTTAAGGAGGAGGTTAAGCAGCAGCTAATACTCCATTGCCTATGGGAATGATCTGCAAACGTTTATATGTACGGGTTGCAGATGGAAAGAAGGCACTATCCCTTTACCGTAGAACATTGGTTCAAGGTTCACATATAGATGCCCAGATCAATAATGTCCCCCCTGAGGAGAATTTTTGTCTTATTTCTTTATCAACATCCACAGCTACGTCCAATCTCCTTTTGCAGATTGCAACTCATTTTCCCTTGTGTGGCACACTTGCTGTTTCAAGACCCCCGCTGGTTATTTAGAGAGCTGCAAATCAGTCCAGTCTAAATCATATGCTGGTTTTATAGCAGTTTAAAGTAAACCAAGCTGCATTTGTGCTAGTTGTTGCATAATGGGCATCTGATGAAGGATGCAGTTAAGACTGGGTTTCATTTATCTTTCAAGCCCGCTGTTTATTGCAATAACTGAGTTAATCCAATTGTTGCTCTAATCAGCCTTGGTGGGATATTGTTTTGCATTTGACCACTGCAAGAGACCTCCTCAACACACACTGTTGGACAATAGGCACCAGGCACTGAACGTGTATTGACTTTATTCAGCATTTCTGCGGAAAGAAGCAGTGCCAGATCGCCCGGTGACACACGTGTGCTGAGTTAGATTTTTATGGCTGACCAGGGCGCAACCTACTTTCTGCTGTCTTTATTTCTACATCTGAACAAGGCTGGGAAAAGAGCAGTTGATTGAACGGTGTCCAGCCGGCGATGGCTCAGCACCTCCAGACACTCCTGCCCTGCGTTGTGCGATGGAGAACAGACCTGCCCTCGAGGCCCCCTGGCCTCTATTCTTGGATAGTGGCAGTTTGATGTTGTGGGCAATGCAGGATTTTCTTTGTCTCTCTCTCTCTCTCTCTCTCTCTCTCTCTCTCTCTCTCTCTCTCTCTCTCATCTCTCTCTCTCTCTCTCTCTCTCTCTCCTCTCTCTCTACTCTCTCTCTCACTCTCTCTCTCTCTCTCTCTCTCTCTCTCTCCTCTCTCTCTCTCTCTCTCTCTCTCTCTCTCTCTCTCTCTCTCTCTCTCTCCTCTCTCTCTCTTCTCTCTCTCTCTCTCTCTCTCTCTCTTATGGTTCCCTCCACCACTGTTGCCAAGGCAGCCAAATAAGCAGATGCATGCAAACCCATGACAGTGACAAGAGAGAGAGCGAGAGAGAATATAGAAAGGGAGGAAAATGAGAACTCATCCTAGTCTTAGTCATTAGTCTTAGATAGCACTACCGGTATAGGGTGACACTTAATGTTGCACATTGTGCTGCTGATGGTTGCAAGGATCAGTGCATACACTGTGAGCGAAGAGGACGGTCTCTTTCCCCCCTCCTTGGGGTGTGTTTTGTAAATACTAGGCCCCCCTTTTTTCTCCCCCCTTTTCTCCCTGTGATTCGTTTGAGCTGCCCAGGTTAAAGACAATATTGGCTGCTGCTACATGTGCTACAGATAGAGGTTTGCTTGTCTCGTTTACCAGACATGAAGCGTGAGGAACTTACACACAATGAGCTCACTTCTTCCGAAAATGTGAGCCAAGTACCAAATGTATGACTGGTATTTAATGATACCCAATCCAATAAATCCTTATCCTAACACTAATACAGCAATACACGTATTTAGTTGACTAATCCACGCAGATGCAGGTGCAGAAATACATGTTATTATGTAATCACAAGCACCTGTACTCTATAAATCAGATGTGTCATACATTTTGCATTTGTCACTTGGGATCAAATTAAAGAAAGAAATCCCAGCATCCTTTCTTATATTTTCTCAAAACTCAACCAGGCAAATGATCCTGGATGAGCTGATGCATTGTGAAGGATCTTCTGAGGTTAAAATTGGTCAGTGTAGCAGCAGATAAACTGAAAGCATAAACAGATGTTATGATGTAATCACAAGCAGCTGTACTCTATAAATCAGATGTGACGTAAATTTTGCGTTTGCCTCTTGGGATAAAATGAAAGAACAAAATCCCAGCATCCTTTCTTATCTTGTCTTAAAACTCAACCAGGAGAAAAATCCTGGATGAACGGATGAATTGTGAAAGATCCTCTGAGGTTGAAATTGGTCAATGTAGCAGCAGGCTTCATCAGTTTGTGCCCTTTCTGACTAGACCAAGCTAGTCTGGTCTAGTCAGAAAGGGCACGAACTGATGAAGCCTCTTGGATGAGAGGCGAAACGTCTTCACGGATATATACCCAGTCCAGTTGCACTTGATTAACTTCCTTTGGATGCATATTTTGATATTGCTTTATGAAAATATTTAGATGACGTGAAACACTGTATGTACAAAAGTATTGGGACACCTGGCCATTACACCTACAGGAGCTTTTATGACATCCCGTTCTAAATCCATAGGCATTGAACCGGAGTTGGTCCCCCATTTGCAGCTTTAACAGCTTCCATTCTTCTGGGAAGGCTTTCCACAAGATTTTGGAGTGTGTCTGTGGGATTTTTTGCCCATTCATCCAGAAGAGCATTTGTGAGGTCAGGCATTGATGTTGGATGAGAAGACCTGGCTCGCAATCTCCATTCTAGTTCATCCCAAAGGTGTTCAATGGGCTTGGGGTCAGGGCTCTGTGCGGGCCAGTCAAGTTCTTCCACACCAAACTCACCCAACCATGTCTTAATGGACCTTGCTTTGTGCACTGGCGCACAGTCATGCCGGAACAGAAAAGGGCCCTCCCCAAACTGTTCCCACAAAGTTGGAAGCATAGTGTTGTCCAAAATGTGTTGGTATGCTGAAGCATTAAGATTTCATTAAGCTTTCCTTCACTGGAACTAAGGGGTCTAGCCCAACCCCTGAAAAACAACCCAATATCATTATCCCTCCTCCACCAAACTTTACAGTTGGCACAATGCAGTAAGGCAGGTAATGTTCTCCTGGCATCCGCCAAACCCAGACTCGTCCATCAGACTTCAGAGTCCGTGGCAGCGTGCTTTACACCACTCCATCCGACGCTTGGCATTGTGCTTGGTGACTTTTACGCACTATGCGCCTCAGCACTCATCGACCCCGCTGTGTGACTTTACGTGGTCTGCCACTTCGTGGCTGAGTTGCTGTTGTTCCTAAACGCTTCCACTTTTCAATAATACCACTTGCAGTTGACCGTGGAATATCTAGCAGGGAAGAAATTTCACGAACTGACTTATTGCAAAGGTGGCATCCTATGACAGTACAACGCTTGAATTCACTGAGCTCTTCAGAACGACCCATTCTTTCATAAATGTTTGTAAATGCAGACTGCATGGCTAGCTGCTTGATTTTATACACCTGTGGCAATGGGTCTGAATGAAACACCTGAATTCAATGATTAAGTTGTGTGTCCCAATACTTTTGTACATATAGTGTATGTGTTGTAGGTCTGTGCACTGTTAGTACTTATCATACACATGATAGGGAGAGGTGGCACAGTGGTTAGCGCCGTCGCCTCACAGCAAGAAGGTCCTGTGTTCGAGCCTCGGGTAGTCCAACTTTGGGAGTCATCCCAGGTCGTCCTCTGTGTGGAGTTTGTATGTTCTCCCCGTGGGTTTCCTCTGGGTGCGCCGGTTTCCTCCCACAGTCCAAAGACATGTAGGTCAGGTGAATTGGCCATACTAAATTGTCCCTAGGTAGGTGTGTGTGTGTGTGTGTGTGTGTGTGTGTGTGTGTGTGTGTGTGTGTGTGTGTGTGTGTGTGTGTGTGTGTGTGTGTGTGTGTGTGTGTGTGTGTGTGTGTGTGTGTGTGTGTGTGTGTGTGTGTGTGTTTGTGCCCTGTGATGGACTGCCGGCCTGTCTAGGGTGTCTCCCCGCCTGCTGCACAATGACTGCTTGGATAGGCTCCAGCATCCCCGTGACCCTGAGAGCAGGATAAATGGTTTGGATAATGAATGAATGAAGTACCTGAGTAGCTTTCGAGAAAACCTTTGTTTGTGAAGGAGCCTTCAGAGAGACAGGGTGCTTAGTTAAACACATCAGGACGGAGGGTTCAAGTATTACAAGTTGTTTGGACGCCCAGAATTTCAAGTGAAAGCTAAATTCAAATTGTTATTCAAAATTCAAGAAAATTTGCATGAAAAAAAGTCTTGGTGGGATGCTTAACATGAAGATGCAATATGGACTCACCCTGTGGATTCGAGTCTGTACAGTCACAGCCTCCTTGTTGCTCCATTATGGTTCCACACTTGTTCATGTTTCCAGCATAGATAACAGGCTTTACAGTTTTTTTTTTTTTTCAGTTTTTATCTGTACTCTGAGTTGAGGTCCACCAGAGCTGCACAGCGGCATCATCAGTATTCAAAGGAACACTGATCACACTGACGTATGTGTGTGTGTGTGTGTGTGTGTGTGTGTGTGTGTGTGCGCACGTGCGTGTATGCGTGCGTGCGTGCATGTGTGTTGTGAGCTGACAGTTGTGTGTGTGTGTGTCTTAGAGTGGGAAATCCATCTGACTGCACTGACAACTCACAACCTCAAAAAAAAAACATTCTAGCAGGAAATGCATATGATGAACAGGAAATGGGTGACATGCAAAGTTTCAGTGCTCAGATAAGGACAGAATAGTGGAGGACGAAAGTCAAGTCGATTTTTATCTATATAGCACATTTCATACGATGTAAGCTCTATGTGCTTCACACAACAAATATGAACAAAAGTAAAATAAAACATGAATATTTATATATAAATAAGTGCACAACAAATGTAAAATAGCATAATTCACCCCCTGCTCATCCACTAACAAGTCAAAATATCCACTCAAACATACCGAGAGGGGGGGGGAGAGAGAGAGAGAGAGAGAGATGTGAGAAAGCAAAACTACAAGACGTATACTCAATAAGGCAAATCTCTTGAGGCAAATCTCTAGAGTTGTACATCTACACTGTATTGGAATGATGCAGCCTCTGTATTCTGGATGCCATTTGCAACCCCAAAACAAAGATGCTGGAGCTGACAAGACGTCTTTCAAGGTTAAAATCCCCTACCCTGAAATTTCTGCCAAACGTTATTGATGAGTGAGAAACTGACAGGGAGGGAAATGGCCCTGAAAGAGAAATAAATACAAGGGGGTGGGGAGTGTTAGGGGAGTGGAGTTCTTCCTTCGTTGTGGTGCGCAATAGAGGAAATGCGCCCGGTTCCCACCGGGCGGGGGTCCCCAACATCGCGACCCCGAAGGGAAGGGCGAGGAGATCCCCATGCACCGCCATATGGTTTCACGCCCTGCTGAACTCATGTGTGAACTCGTGTATCATGTGTGTCTGATACCCTCATGTTTTCTACCAGTAAACCTTTTGTTTCACCTGTATTTGGGTCCTCAATTCCTGCTCATGATAAATGGACCATCAATCTATCTATCTATCTATCTATCTATCTATCTATCTATCTATCTATCTATCTATCTATCTATCTATCTATCTATCTATCTATCTATCTATCTATCTATCTATCTATCTATCTATCTATCTATCTATCTATCTATCTATCTATCTATCTATCTATATCTATCGATTTTTATTAGGCTAGAAAAGGATCTAAAAATCACATTTATCTTTAATTATATTAACTAAGAAGGTCTTGGGTTCAAACCCTGGGTTTGTACAACCTTGGGGGTCATCCCGGATCATCCTGTGTGTGGAGTTTGCATGTTCTCCCCGTGTCTGTGTGGGTTTCCTCTGGGGTTTCCTCCCACAGTCCAAAGACACGTCGGTCAGGTGAATTGGCCATACTAAATGCTCCCTGTGTGTGTGTGTGTGTGTGTGTGTGTGTGTGTGTGTGTCCCCGCCTGCTGCCCAGTGACTGCTGGGATAGGCTCCAGCGTCCTTGCGACCTCGATTGAGATAAGCGGGTTGGATAATGGGTGGATGGATGGATGGATAAATGGACCACTGATCAAGTGTCATAACCAAGGTTGTTTTTTTTTCCCTTATCAAACTTCCACTGCTGTTTCTGATAAAATCAGCATAGATATTCAATTCATGCATAGCTTTTAAACACATTTCACCTTTTCATTTAAAAAAATAACATGCATTGCATCAGAGGTGCAAGAAAGCCTGGTGTGTCTGTGTCTGTAATTATGTTCATGTATTTCCAGCGGATTTCTGTTATCTTTTACGGAGTCCCAGGCATGTTGTTGCAAGATGAATTGACGCCGTCATTGCGTGCCTTGACAACGTAACTTAACCCTGGGTCAGTATCTTCAAATGTATTTTTGCCGTTGTATGCTCATGTGTAAGGACCTGTTAACTATGATTAATGCACACTATATATGTATTTTTTTTCTACTGTATGTCCTGTGTTATTTTTTTTAGAATAGTGGCTTATTTATTAATTGATAATAGTTATAGATAATAAAATAAAATGACATAAACAACATCAATCAAACAATGATATATATTTGCCCTGTGATGGTCTGGCGGCCTGTCCAGGGTGTCTCCCCACCTGCCGCCCAGTGACTGCTGGGATAGGCTTCAGCATCCCCGCGACCCTGAGAGCAGGATAAGCGGTTCGGATAATGAATGGATGGCTGGATGATATATATTTGAGAGCGGAGGGTGAAGCCAATGTTCATCCCCAGGTGGCAAAGTTGCTCTCTCTATCTTAAAGTGATATAAAATAAACCGAAATAAAACAAAAGAAAACAAAAAACTCCCTTCAACAAAACCACAATGTACTGTCAATATTATAAACCAAGTGCTTGCCATTGGGGCCCGTTGGTGCACCGAGGCAACTTCAACCACTCGGTCCTCGGACCGATGTCAGCTCCCTGAGCCGATGGTTTTACCTTGGTTCCCGTAGCTCAGGGTGCAAATCGTGTGTGCGTCCATCAGTGCAAGTGTAGGCCACTCACCCGCGCCTCCACTCAGTCCACGAGCCTGGGAACCGTCACCCTCCAGCTGCCTCCTGGCTAGCAGCTGAGGCAAGTCCAGTGAGCGCCGCCACCAAGGAGGCAATCAAGCCCGCCACAGTCCGCTCCTCCTCACGAACTCAGAAGATCCCTCTGAAGGGAAACAGAGCCAGCTCACAGTGGCTAGCAAACTTGTCAGGGTCCCGCAGTGCTCACTTGTAGTGCTATACAAATAAAATCTGATTGATTGATTGATTGATTGTAGCGTCAGCTAGCCAGTTAGCTAACACTAGTAGCTAGCTAACTAGCGTTACTCGAATAAACACTGCGACACTCAAAATCACGGAACAAGAAAAATGCAGGAAGAGGAAGGATGATCCGAATGACCAAGGCTGTTTTACTCTTGTGGGCCTATGTACACAAAGATACGTTATACTTGGTCTCCACAAAACCCAGCCGTGACGCAGAGCAGTATGAGAAGTAACCTCCCTCTTCAGAGTGTTGACTCGGGTCTCCCAGATTCCTCCGCGATTTCGCAGCTACAGTGCATTAACAAATTATGACTGGCTCTTTACAAAATTCAAATAAAAACACATTAAATGATTGGCTCATCACAAAAACCTCAACAGCAGGAATCTTTACACTACAAACCATCCTGGTAAATGTAGTAACTGGAGAAAAAAAATACAGGACATACAGTAGAAAAAAATACATATATAGTGTGCATTAATCATATTTTACAGGTCCTTACACATGGATTACTGTTCAAGATCATGAAAGGGTGAGTTTATTTTGAACTTTGAAAAGATACACACACACCAAAAGGCTGAATGCACACAGTCATGTATTATGCGCACACACATAAATAGTTTTCATGACCTCACCCATTGGACTTCTTGATTCAGGGAGCCACAACTGGCAGTTTGACGAAAACCACACCGATCATCATGTGCATGGGCTTTCTCGCAGATTTGGGAACTATTGCTTTTGATTCACAGAATCACCAAAACTTACAACGTCACAAGGGAAGTTGCCCTGCTGAGACAGGCGGTGGGAATTGATGTTGGTGGCTGGAAACCCCCCCCCCCCCAAGAGCAAAATGGATTGAACACCATCAGGACTCTTGGACTGTGCTGAGGTCATTGCTGCACCAATATTGAGGATGTCAGCTGCAGGGAGAGGAGCCTCCTAATTTTCCTTTCAGACCTTTGGGAAGGTGATGGGGGTTTTATGGTTGGAATGGGCCTTATGCAGTCTGGTGTAACATCACTTTTTTAAACTTCACAGTGTCTTGGGAGAGTTATATAAACTGTTGGTGAAGGGAGCCAAACAAACTAACTTTCAAATATCGCTGGCTATTTTTTATGCTCTTTATGCGGTGGAGTCGAAAGTTACAGATGTCAGGACTCTCCAAAATGTCGGGGAACACCGGTGGCAGAAAGTTGGAGAACGTCAGGCTTTAGTGGTTTCATAAGGCCCCTGCTCCTCCAACAGGTTTACATGTGAAAGTTGATAGTTTCACACCAGGGACAGACTAGCAACAAACAAGTTCCTGTTTAAACTGGACTGGTATGTGATCATCAGTTGTCCTTCCTGTAGTTAACCTGAGACTGCTGAATCTTTTTTTTTTCTTAATCTGTGTGGTCAAGTCAAGTCAATTTTATTTGTATAGCCCAATATCACATATTACCCCTGTGATGGCCTGGTGGCCTGTCCAGGGTGTCTCCCCTCCTGCCACCCAATGACTACTGGGATAGGCTCCAGCATCCCCACGACCCTGAGAGCAGGATAAGCGGGATGGATGGAACCTGTGCGGTCAGCAGGCTTGGCATACAACACAGGGAAATTGCATGCCAATGTGTCCTAGACAGAGTTAATCTGCTGGTGGAGTTCAGGTTCTGCACCTGCAAAGGCAATTTTTATTAATTATCAAGAACCGCTCACAATAACTCTGTCCTTTGGATGATCTGTGGGATGACAAAAGCAAAGGTTTTTTGTTATACATTTATAGCCGCCACTGATCCCCCGCCTCCGTATGAGCTGAATTTGTGTTTAATGTAATCACACTGTAACTGTGACGGAAAGTGTTAACTGAGATTATAGAGGAAGTCTTTCACTACTCATAAAACAACCAGGGGAAGCAGGCAATTTATCTGCTGGTAATGTGTGGGGAAATGGTCATGTCATGTGTTATAGGTCAGTGTAGGCTTACTATACTCTGGTCAGTTGGAAACATTACTAAGTTTTACTTTGCGTTTTAACCTAAAGCCCTCGCACAGGTTTGATAACTTGCCTGAAGAATTAAAAGAGAGAATTTCGTGCCGTGTCACAACAAACATTTTTGATTACACCAACACTGCTTAGTGAAGGCCAAGATGATGGTGGTCTAAGGAAGTGATGTGAACATCTCCGTCAGAAAGATTTGAGTATTTGTAGTATGACATCCTAAATATTTGGATTTTCAGCTGATTGAATGAGGACATAAGTGATGGATTATCTTTGCAATTGGTACCGGACATAGTTATCAGTGGAAATAAGATAGTATTTTGAAAAAAGCATGGGAGTAAAAGTTTGAATCAAGACTAACCGTTAGCTAAAATGTCTACCGATACCAACCAACAACTAACAGACCCTAATGCTAACATGAGTGACTCTGAAACTTCCATGGAGCTGAATGTACCAGGTACGGAAATGATGGTAATTAATAACCCAGAGGGCACAGTTATCTTTTCTGCCCCACCTGCCGACTCTCCCTTCAACCCTGTCACCATAAGGAAGAAGCGAGACAGTAACAGTGATGGTGACTAATAACAGCAGCGCAGACATCTTAGCAGCAATCCGAGTGCTCTCTAGCAAACATGACGAGACGTTTCGCAAGATTTTAGTGATTGAAATGACAACAGACGCATCTTCTAAATGCATTGAGAAACTGTCCTCTACAGTGGAACAACTTGTGGTGGATGTTAACCGATATAAAGAAATTCCGAAACACACCGAGTTAGAGATTGAAGATTTGAAAAAAGAAAGCTGCATCTTAGGGGCAGGAGTTGCTGAATGTGAACGCTACAGTTGGAGATGGGCTTTGAAACTATACGGACTGAAAGAGGAGTCCAACGAAGATATCAGAAAAATGGTGATTGATTTGTCGGAAACATTGCTCCCGGGCTTCAGGAATATCTTAAGGAGGGGGTTGACATTGCCCCGGTCGTCTTGGCCTGCAAAAAAAGGATGGATCGCACAGGTCTTATCCTCTTGTTTGCACTCCGCTGTCTCCGTGATGCTGTGTGGAAGAGTGCCAAAGGCTGCATGTTTTTGTGGGATAACAAGCTGCGGCTCACCGAGGCACTTAGTCCTGGGGACAGAGTCACAAGCGAGAACCTCTGGCCCCTTGTTAAAAAAGCAAGAGAAGCTCTGGCCCCTTGTTAAAAAAGCAAGAGAGGAAGGGAAAAAAAGCTTCCTTCCTTGGCCCTTTTGCTCTGATCAATAGGAAAAAAATTGACCACTTGGACATTTTATGGCTTTTCATACACGGACTTTTAGGACTTTTACTAAAAGTCCACACATGGACTTTTAGGCTCACATGCTTGATGGATTGAGATGCTCACATTTTAATAATTTTGTTGAGCAATTCCCATTACTCTCTCGACTGGAGAATTAATTCAAGTGCACCTACTGAAAATATCGTATAAACTCCAAACTGTGTGTGGACTATGGTTGGCTGCAGAGCAGGCCATCCTCCACGCCAAGAAACACCCGGTAAAGAAAACTGAGTTATATTATATCGTCTTCATAATGCTATATTTCTATATATCTACATCTGCTATATTTCTATACATGCTCGTTAATCACCCGTCGCAGCAACGAGGACCATACTGTGATGGATAACTGATGACTTGCGTGATGGTTAAAGTGAGGAAGAGTTGCGCATCATCAACCCCACTCTCTCGTCTGAGACCACCTCCTACCAGTGGCAAGACGAAGCAAGACGACTGGAATGGAGACGGATGCAGATTTTTCCTTAGTGTTTCTTCCCGAAGCCTCTCCCATAGATGAGTATACCCGCAAGGCAGCGGAGGTTTTAAATCAGAGTTTTCCTTCTCCTAAAGGAGAATACATACTTACTATCTATACATGCTACATTTCTATATATAGAAATGTATCATGCATACGGTTAGCCAAGTTAAATTGCCATATATTGTATTGAGTCACTGTATTTGTTCACCATATAATACTGGTTGTCTATTGCTCCCTCTTTCAAAGGAGACTAAAATCAATCAATCAGTCAATCAATCAGATTTTATTTGTATAGCACTTTTCATACAAACAAGTGTAACACAAAGTGCTTCACACAATGAAACAATAACCCCCCCCCCACAAAAAATAAATATACAGGCAAATTTTATAAAAGTACAGACAAGTTTAAAACTGAGTTAGTAAAATAAATAAAAGTGCCATAAACACTGATTAATTAAAAGTAGCAACAGAGCATAATATATAAAAATAGCAAAATATATAAAACACACACACACACACACACTATGAAATTTAGCTGTAGGCGGTTATAAAAAGCAAGGTTTTTAACCTGCTTTTAAATGTGTCCAGTGTGGGGGCCTCTCTCAGGTCCCCAGGCAGGGCGTTCCATCTACTTGGGGCGTAAATTGAAAAAGTAGTTTCCCCTGCTCTAGACCTAGCACAAGGGATGGTTAAAAGACTACTGCCATTGGAAATAAGAGTTCTTGCTGGTTTGTAACGAATTAACATGTCTTTTATGTAGCGTGGTGCAAGGCAATTTAGTGCTTTGTATACAATTAACAGAATTTTAAAATCAATTCTAGTTTTGACAGGGAGCCAATGCAGGGATCTAAAAACAGATGTAATGTGCTCATACTTTTTAGTTCTGGTGAGAACACGTGCTGCCGCATTTTGAATTAACTGTAGTTAGCGCACAACTGATTTTGGGAGGCCGGTGAATAGTCCATTGCAGTAGATTAGTCTACTAGTTATAAATGCGTGGATTAATTTCTCACAGTCTGATATTGATAGAATGTCCCTTTAGTTTTTAAATGTTTTTAAGATGGTAGAAGGCTGATCGTGTGAGACGATTGATGTGGCTCTTAAAAATTTTTAGATCACTGTCTATGATTACACCAAGATTTCTAGCTTCACTGTTGCACTCCAGAGACAGAGAGCTGAGGTGAGCTGTAATTCTCTGAGTCTTTGCACCAACAATAAGTATTTCTGTCTTGCCTTTGTTCAGTTGTAAAAATTTATCTGACATCCATAGATTAATATCATTAATATACTGAATTACGGAATGTATGGGATCAGGGGCGTAGCCAGGACTTTTTTACTGGGGGGGCCAGCTGGGGCCAGCCATTTAACTAGGGTGGCACTTGTCAAAACTATTTTAAAAATACTTTCGAAGATTATGATAACCCTTTTAACTTAATAATAATAGGCTAATAATAATAATGCATGTATTTCAGCTTCCATTTGACTGTTTCTGTGCAGGCGTTTTTTTTTTTACCCACTCGGGGAAGGGGGCGGGAGCGGGAGGGGGCGTGCTCTGACCAATGGGGGCCGTGGCCCCCCTGGCCCCGACATGGCCACGCCCCTGTATGGGATCTAGGTCATCAGGAGATAAGGATATGTACAGTTGTGAATCATCTGCATAATTTATTTTGTGTTTCTGTATAACATGTGCAAGTAGGAGCATATAGAGATTGAATAGTAGTTGTCCAAGAATCGAACCTTGGGGTACCCCACACATTAAACCCATTTTGTCCGAGGTAAAGTCTCCAGTAGATCTAAAGAACTGCCTGTCCTGAAGGTATGTTCTAAACCAGTTGAGAACCGGGCCAGAAAGGCCGACCCATTTTTCTAATCTCTTTAGCAAAATATCATGATAAACAGTGTCGAGGACGGCACTGAGATCCAGGAGCACAAGAAAATACAATTTATTAAAATCTGTGTTCATATGCAGATCGTTCACAACTTTGATAAGTGCTGTTTCTGTGCTATGGTGAGATCAAAAACCTGACTGATAAATGCCTCGAGGATTGTTAGATATTTAATAGTTATTAACTTGAGAATGAACTGTTTTTCGAAGATTTTGCTGAGGAATGGTAAGTTGGAGATTGTAGATAACCTTGTAGCGTTATGTTTGTACTGACCTGCATTCCGCACTTACAGAGTAGTCACGTGATCATGCAGCCTAGGGGCGGCATTATACACACAGCTACATGCCTGTACACTGTACCTGAGTTCCCCTGCAATGATTATTAAATGTTAAGCCTAGACGCTAACACTGCCTCCATGCGAGTCATTCTACATGGTGTCAGAAGTGAAACCTGATACTTTCCCAACTCGAGAGGTACATGGTTAGATCCGACGCCTTGTTCGGCAAAGTGAGTTTAGTTAGCGGCACTGGCTAACTAACGTAGCCGTTCCCGCTACACGTAAGGAACTCCACAAAGACGAAAGAAGAAAAAGCTCGCTAGAAGGACGACAATGGCAGACGGATTTCGGCGACCAGACCCTCTTACCTTCGATGGTAATGTAGCAGAGAATTGGCGCATATTCGAGCAGGAATATGACATATTCATCGCCGCAGCGCACAGTGACAAACCAGCCAAAACGCAAGCATACATACTCCTAAATTTAGCAGGTGCAGAGGCGATCGAACGTGAACGCTCATTCACGTATTTACCAGCGGTGCTAGCAGAAGATGAGGTCGTCATAAGGCGGGCAGAGACACAAGAAGACCCGGAATGTTTGAAAAGAAAATTCAGGGATATTTGCAACCCTCAGACAAACATCACCGTGGAGAGGCATTCCTTCAACACCAGAAACCAGAGACCTGGGGAAACAGTGGAAGCATATGCGAGTACATCCAGGATCAAATCTAAACGCTGTTATTTTGGAGTTCTCCAGGAGGAGCTGATCAGAGACCGTTTAGTGTGTGGCATTACCAGTGATAGTGTCAGAAAAGCACTACTCAAGGAAAGTGAGCTAACTCTAGCTAAGGCTATTCGTATGTGTCAAATAAGCGAACTAGCTGAGCAACACAGCAAATCTCTGACCACTCCAATGCATGCCCCAGTCAGCGTGGATGCTGTCCAATATCCAAAAGCCTTTAGAAAAAAGCAGAAGGGAGTCAGATTAACGTCGCAGTAGAGTGAACAAACTTCAACAACAGGGATCACCAACTGCAGAAATTGCGGTGGAAATCACCTACCAAGGGAGTGTCCGGCATACGGGCAGCAGTGCCACAACTGCAAGAAATATAACCATTTCAAAAGGTACTGCAGGTCCGCTAGACAAGCTCATGCATACAAACCTGTCAATCATCTGGTCACAGCAGAGGACTCAGACAGCAGCGATGGCTCATTTCAGTAGATGAACTATCACTAGACACTAGAGAAATCAGCACAATCGACCTGGAGAACATAAAGAACAAAAAGGAGATCTATTGCTCCGTCACAGTGAATGGCAAACCATTGAAACTAAAAGTAGACACTGGGGCCAACTGTAATGTCATCTCCTCAGACACTTACAACTTCGTGAAACAGGTAGAGAAAATTGACAAGACACAGACAGCCAAACTAGTCGCATACGGTGGAACCGTGATCCACACAGAAGGCACTGCGCTGCTAAACTGTCAAATGAGGACGCAGACACACACACTGCAGTTCTATGTGGTGAAAAACAATGTCCAACCACTACTTGGCCTACCAGACTGCCTAAAGATGGACTTAATCACTCTAAACAACGACATACATCAAGTTGACGTCAACGAGGATTCAACATTTTCACACAAAATATTCTCTGAATATGCTGACCTGTTCAACGACGAGATTGGCTCACTACCAGTAACATACACAATGAAAGTCGATCCAAATGTCACACCTGTCGTGAGGCCACCAAGGCGCATCCCCATAGCGATGAAGGACAAAGTCAAAAAAGAGCTGGATCGGATGGTGACATTGGGAGTAATCACACCAATGACCGAGCCCACAGAATGGGTTTCTGCAATGGTTGCCACACACAAGAAGGACACTGACAACATTCGCATATGCATCGATCCACGTGACTTGAATGAAGCTTTAATGCGCCCTCACCATCCTATGCGCACGGTTGAAGAGGTGGCGACACAAACGTCTGACGCCACTGTGTTTTCGGTGCTGGATGCAAAAAGTTCATTCTGGCAAATCAAACTAGACACAGAATTCTCCATCCGAACAACATTTGCCACACCCCTGGGGAGGTTCAGATTCCTGACAATAGCCTTTGGAATCAGTTCAGCATCAGAAGTCTTCCAACGAGCGATGGAGCAGGTCTTCACAGGCTATCCATGTGCGATCATCGTCGATGACATCATCGTGGGCGGCAACGGAGTAGAGGAATAGGATGCCAACCTCAAAAAGGTCCTGGACAGGGCTCGGAAAGTGAAACTCGGACTGAATCTGGTGAAATGCAGGTTCAGACTCAAACAGGTGAGCTACGTGGGACACGTCTTCACAGACCAGGGACTCAAAGCTGACCCTGCGAAGATAAAAGCAATCGCTGAGATACCCCCACCTGAAGACAAGGCTGCTCTTCAGAGATTCTTAGGAATGACAACATACCTTGGAAAGTTCATCCCTAACTCCAGCGAACTGTCTGCACCACTCCACCAGCTGCTGCAATGTGACGTAGCCTGGTGTTGGGAAAAGGAACACGAAGATGCCTTCAACAGACTGAAGGCCCACATATCAAGCCCTCCGGTGCTGAAATACTACGACGTGAGAAAGCCTGTCACACTCACCTGTGATGCATCACAGTATGGCCTTGGTGCAGCTTGCCTACAGGGAGGCGAACTCATAGCATATGCCTCGCGCACCTTGACGGAGACAGAGACAAGATATGCACAGATGGAAAAGGAGCTGCTGGCGGTAGTGTTTGCATGTTTCAAGTTCTACGGCAAGCCAATCACAGTTGAAACCGACCATCAGCCCCTCATCACAATCCTGAACAAACCAATCCACACCGCACCAGCGCGTCTGCAACGCACAAGTTCAACTTGACGCTTGTGTACAAGAAAGGGAAGTTCATGTACTTGGCCGACACGCTGTCTTGTGCACCAAGGAAGAGCACATCACAGCATCAAACTGAACAGAACGACTTCGAAGTGATTGATGGCAGTCCAGCCCATCTCATCAAATCACCTGAAGGAGCTGCGAGAACACACAGCTGCAGACTCTTCAATTAGCTCTCTGCCGCACTATAAAGCAAGGATGGCCCGACCGAGCAAGCAGTAATGCAGCCGCTGCAAGACCATTCTTTGCATTCCGAGATGAGCTCACCATCGACAATGACATTGTAATGAAAGGAACAAGAGTGGTCATTCCCCAAACACTACAGTCTGAGTACCTGACCATTCTACACAAAGGACATCCTGGGGCTGAAGCAATGAAACGCAGAGCACGTGATGTTGCATTCTGGCCATCCATGGCAAAGGATGTTGAGAACATGGTCCAAGCCTGCAGTGTGTGCAACAGTCTAAAAGGACATTAACAGAAAGAGCCACTGCAACCCACCCCAATCCCAGAACTGCCCTGGTCTACTGTCGCCACAGACATCTTCAAGTGGAATAGTCACCACTACCTGGTCTTGGTCGACTCGTACTCAGGGTGGTTTGAAATCGATCCACTTAAAAGCCTGTCTTCACAAAGTGTGGTCAACAAGCTAAAGCGGCACTTCTCAGTCCATGGCGTCCCTGACACTGTCTTTTCAGACAATGGCACCCAGTTCTCCAGTCAGACTTTTCGTGAGTTTGCCACAACCTGGGGTTTCCACCACGCCACCAGCAGTCCCGAATACCCACAAGCAAACGGCCTGGCAGAACAGGCAGTTCGAAGCACAAAGAGGCTGCTTGAAACTTCAAAGAGAGATGGAACAGATCTACTTCTGAATCTGCTGAACATTCGGAACGTGCGACGAGATACAACCCTGGGCTCTCCCGCTCAGCGTCTCCTATCTAGGAGAACACGCACCACCCTACCTGCCAGCCAGCAGCTGTTGGTGCCATCGTCAAAGGACACTGTAACGGTCCGGGCTCAGCTGTCAAAGAAACGGGGAATGCAGAAAGCGCACTATGACAAGTCAAGCAGACCACTGCCTGCACTGGAACCGTCCCAAATGGTCCATCTTCAGACTACAAAGGGACATGACAAGATCGGAATGATCAAAAGGAAGTGCAACGAACCTAGATCTTACATCGTTGAATCGGAAGGAAAGGAATACAGGAGAAACCGATGGCACATTCTGCCAGTATCCGAACCTCAACATATCCTCGACCAAAATGAACACATTCCATCAGTACTTACCAGAGAGCAAGACAAGGATGGCACTCAAGTGGAACGCATTCCATCAGTACTAGAGAGCCAGACCATGGCACTCAAGCGACCACTGAAGAGCCACCACCAGTCGTTGAGTCACCTGGACAATCTCAATCCCCCTATATCACAAGATCTCGGAGGATTTCAAAGCCCAACCCAAAATACACTGAATGAAGAATGCATGGAAACAAGAGCTGACTTGCCTTGTTGGTTGAAATGGTAAATTCTACCTACCGTCAGAAGTATACTTCTCTAGTTGTTGAAATGTTTAATGTTACATTAACGCAGATTTGCTTCCTTCACAGAGTTACATGTCAGGTATAGTTCGTATAAGACCAGCAGATAGCCAGTACTGCTTTTCTAAATATAAGCTACTTTGAAACACAGTGAACATTTTGAAAACATAATTACAGCTCTGAACTAAAGAAGGAGGATGTAGATAACCTTGTAGCGTTATGTTTGTACTGACCTGCATTCTGTACTTACAGAGTAGTCACGTGATCATGCAGCCTAGGGGTGGCATTATACACACAGCTACATGCCTGTACACTGTACCTGAGTTCCCCTGCTGCAATGATTATTAAATGTTAAGCCTAGACGCTAACACTGCCTCCACACAAGTCATTCTACAGAGATGGGCCTGTAGTTGGCAATAGCTGTCGCATCAAGATTACTCTTCTTCAGAAGTGGTTTAACGACAGCTGTCTTAAGTGCTGCAGGAAATATACCTGCCTGAAGAGAGTAGTTAATCATTTCTAAAACATCATGTGCTAAGCAATTAAATTTTTTTTTTAAAATATGGTAGGGAGAGGATCCAAGCAGCAGGTGGATGACCTGAGCTGCCTAACAATATTGTCTAGACTTACAAGGTGTAGAGTGTCAACGTGAGACATGGTGCTAGTGATATTTCTGGAGAACTGGAGGGTAGGTTCATTACTGGATCTTGAGGCACTAATGTTCTGTCTAATGGCAGTAATTTTGTTATTGAAGAATGTAGCGAATTGCTCACATTTTTCAGTGGACAGCATCTCTGATGGGTTTGGAGATGGTGGATTAATAAATTGGTCAATTGTAGAGAAAAGCACTTTACTATTGTTAATATTTTCATTAATGATTTTAGGAAAAAAAGACTGTCTGGCCTGTTTAATTTATTTGCTGTACTTGTTCAGTCTATCCTTGTAAATTTCATGGTGAACCTGAAGTTTAGTCTTTCTCCACTGTTGTTCTGCCCGGCGACAGCCTCTCTTGAGCTGCATAACAACCACTCAATTTCTCCGACTCCAGACTGTTTTTAGTTTTAACAGGTGCAATGTTGTCAAAGATATTTCGTATTTTTGAGTTGAAGTTGTTCACAAGTTCCTCAATTTGTGATGACATGAACGGTGACAACTCATTTACAGTTTTCTGAAAGGTTTCAATTGTATTATTATTATCAGTGAAGCGTTTTTTGATCATCCGAGTGCTCTTCTGTTGTACAGGAAGAGCAGACACATCAAAAAATGTACAATGAAAAAGGGGAAATCGCCAGGTATTGATGCTCTTTCAGTTGAATTTATGTTAATTTTTGGGACTTCATTCAAAACCCATTATTTTGTATGTAAAAAGAATGTATCAATCTGAGAGAGATGAACACAACTATGAAACAAGGTATTATTTCCCTTATCCCAAAACGGGATAAAGACACTTTGTTAATAGATAATTGGCGGCGTATTACTCTTCTAACTATTGATTGTAAAATTTTGGCCTTGGCTTATGCGAACAGACTAAAGTCAGGGCTTAATCGTATTGTTGCTAAAACACAGTCCGGTTTTATTAAAGGCCGGCATGTTAGCAATAATATCATACTTGTCTTAGATTTATTGGACTATGCCGATTTAGTACATTCAAAAGCTTTCTTTTTTATTTTTGCAAAGCCTTCGATACTATTGAACATAAGTTTCTTTTAGAATGTCCTCATTTGTTTGGTTTTGGAAAAACTTTATTATAGATACTGTTCTGTGACCTTCATGCGCCCTGCATGAGCCGACAGACAGATAACTCCTCCCCCAATCACCACGTTGAAGACGACATTCAGTTCAACTTATTTCAAGGGTGAATTAGAGGTAGGGTAAAACGGCAATACTCTCAAAGGGCTGAGATGTAGCAGATGTCAGTCAGCGGGTACTGTCGCCATGTTCCACCATTGTGCTTCCTTCTTCTGCCCGAACTGCGCAGCAATCGCGAGAGTACTCGCGAGACTACTTTGTTCCCGCGAGACTTCACGAGATGACATCATCAGCACTGAGGTCTCTTAAAGAGGCAGTACGTACTGAACAGGGGACTTCCTCTCAACTACTGACACAACAGATACTAGTTATGTTTTATAAAGATATCAATAGTTCTGTGGTTATCAACTTCAACGCCTCCCAATAGATTTGATATAAAACGTGGTGTTGCCCGACTTCACCCTTTTTATTTATTTTAGTTGTTGTATTATCCCTAAATATTGTACATGATCCAGAGTTTAAAGGCATCTCTATATTTAATAGGGAAATAAGAATTTCGCAACTAGCTGACGACACAACTGTCACGGCGAGAGCAGGGAGAGAGCCCAAATGCAGACAGCGTAGACAAATGGGGCCAGAACAACTCTTTGGCATGTACAGACAGGGGGGAAAGCTCACAACATGACGTGGCGCATCCGGCGACCAAGTGTCTCTGTGAGGGTGTGAGCCGATCCGACAAGGAGCCCTCCTCCTCCTCCTTCTTCTGCTGCTGCTTCGTCTTCGCTGTGTCCCAATTCAGGGTCTGCATCCTTCGGAGGGTGCAGCCTTCGCGTTCTACGAAGCCGAATCCTCCGGAGGCTCCTCCGTATACCGTGTCAACGGTTGTTAAATGGGACGGTCTAGCCTTCGGTGGATTTCCTGGTTGCGTCACCTTATCCTTACATCACGATTACTCTTTGAAGTAACTACTGAAAAATTATGGAGCCAGAGCTGCGGCTTTTGCTTTTTTAATTTGCCTCATGCTGGAGGAAGGGGAGATGCGCCGCCGTCATAGCCGGTGGCTGATCTATATCCAGCTGAGAGAGGACCGTGGAGAGGTAAACCTATTATTTTAACTTATCGTAATGTTATTATTAGATAGATGGGTGATGTGGTGGACAGTGGAGACATGCACCCCCAAACAAACTCTGGGAACTGCCCTGGATGAGTCCCACTGGCAGCCAGAAGACACTAGGGTCTTTCTTGTGGCATTCCATCCCGCCCAGCAGCACCGCCAGGGACTCCTGCTCAGCTAATCATGTTAATTATGTCATTTTAAATATGTAATTTGTAAATACAATTTTTTCTCTAATTTGTAAATAGTTGGAAATTTTAAGACTGTCGCTTAATTATCAATTATAATAAAATAAAAAAATCAGTCCTTTGTTGTCCGTGAAATGATTGTTAACCCTTTTATAAATGGTTGTACTTTAGTTGTAAATAGTAAAAAGAATAGATAACACATATAACAAAGTAGCAATATTTTGCTTTATAAAACAGCTAACATTTTGCACGATAAACTTATTCATAACAATTAATACACACACAAAAGAACAAAAATAAGTCAACGCCTCTCTATCATCCTCGAGCAGGGAGAAGAGCCTCCATCCAACAGCAGGGAGAAGAGCCTCTCCATCTAACATCACGTATTTTAACAGACATTTTGAGGTTTTAAGGTCCCCTGAAGTTTAACATATCTGGCGTTAGTTGTTCAAATGAGTAGAAACCCAATACTTACATTTATAAGTGAAATCTTGCTCGGTGCTTTGAATAGACATTCGTCCACCATCCATTATTATTATTATTTTGTGTTTGGGGAGAACGGGCGGAGCAGAGGCGCGCAAAGAATCTTGTGATATGGAAGTCCGCGAAGGATAGTAGTAGTGCATCCTTCGAAAAGAGGGAAAAGAAGGCCGCATTTGTGGGCTGCATCTGACGGAGCCTGCGAATTGGGACAGCCTTCGCACAGCGCTATGACGTAATCGGCCGAAGAATGCACCCTCCGAAGGATGCAGACCCTGCATTGGGACACAGCAATTCTTCTTGGTGTGTGTTGGCGGTTCGCAAACAACGAAATGGTACATTATCGCCACCAGCTGGTATGAAGTGTGGATCAGAATGGCTATTATTTACGCTACCCCCCCCCCCAAAAAAACAAAACAAACTCAAATCTTCTTAATTAAATTAGTTACTCTAAGAAACTTAAACAAGATTTTATAACACTCAGTTGAGTTCTTCTGTAGAATATCTACTAAATCAAATTGTATTTTTATTTTTCTGAGATTTTGAGTCATACGCCTTCTTTCTGCCTCATATTTCTGGCAATATAACATGCTCTATTGTTTCTTCTTGCCCACAGTAGTCATATCTGCCTGTATTGTGTTTGCCTATTTTGAAAAGTGTACTGTTTAGTCCAGTATGTCCAAATCTGAGTGTTGAAATTGTCTCATCTCTCCCACTTTCCTTTGAACTCTGTAAAACCATCGTTTTTTCCTCTCTTCCTCCCAACAAATGTTTCCTCTACCCACTGCACTGCTAACAATATTGCAAGCATTTCTGCTGCGTACTGATATTTCCTCATTGATCCTTTTCCCTACTTTAATATGAACTTCTGGAACAAAAAATGCTACTCCTACTTTATTTTCTGAACTGTTTGATGCATCTGGACGTAACTGTGGTGATTATCAATATAAGCCTGTATGGTATGTGAATCATAGCTAAACTCTTTATCTTTATTCTTCTTTTCTAATATTGTGAAATCTACGGTCTGGAAGTATCCAAGGTGGTATTGCTGCCAAAAGCACTGTTGGACTAATGTTTAATGGATCTACTTCAAGTTCTGTTGCTTTCTGTGTCATTTTCCAGCCAAAGCTTTTTGTTTCCCTCTCCTCCTTTTCCCAACAAGGGGTTAAAGTGTTTAGTGTTGGATGATCCTGACTATGGCCCTGTAAATTAACCCAGTAGTTCAAGGATAGCTGTATCCTTCTCATTTCTAGTGGCGTGTCTCCCATTTCCACCTGTAACGCTGCTGTTGGGGTTGTTTTAAACGCACCTGTGCATCATCTCAAAACCTGATACTGTATCTTATCTAATTTCTTTAAAGAAGTGTTTGCTGCTGACACATACACCACACAACCATAATCTCATTCTGACCGAATTAAACCACTGTATATGGCCTTCAAAGCAGTTCTATCTGCCCCCTGTTCGCTTCCAACTAAACACCTCATTACATTTAGTGCCTTCTTACATTTGTCCACTATTTTCTGAATATGTATAAGCCATGTAAGTCTTTCATCAAACCATATCCCTAAAAACTTAGTGTTGCCCTCTTTCAATTCTTGATTATATAATTTTAGTTTTGTTTCATTAGCAATTATTTTCCTTGTAAAGAACATTGTCTTTGTCTCATCAACTGAAAATTTAAAACCCTATTTATATAACCATTCTTCTACTTTCATAATAGCCCCCTGCAGTGTCTTTATAATGAATTCCACATTTCTTCCGCTCTTCCAAATTGCTCCATCATCTGCAAAAAGCAAAAGTCCCATCTCATTCTCCATTCCCATGAATACATCATTTACTGGTATGGAAAATAGTAAAGGGTTTACTATGCTTCCTTGTGGTATTCCATTTTCAACAACAAAATTTGCTGAATATTTCTTTCCTATTCTAACTTATATTGATCTTCCTTGCAAAAAATCCTTAATTCATCTATATGTGGTCTACCTTTGATACCTAATTTACAAAGTCTGATTAAAAATCCTTCTCCCCACATCATATCGTATGCCTTCTCTATATCAAAAAAGAGAGCCACTACACTTCATCTGTGCCTTTCTAATTTCATGTTCTAAACATACAGCTGGATCCATGGTATTTCTTCCTCTCCTGAAGCCATGCTGGTATTTAGATAGATAACCTTTTTCTATATAATATGTTAACCTTTCATTTGTCATTTTCTCCATTATTTTGCATATGTTTGGTGTTAAAGCAACTGGACTATAATTCTCTGGGTTTGTAAAATCCTTTCCTGGTTTACGTATTGGAATTACAGCAGCCTCCTTCCAGCTTTGTGGCAATTTCCCACCCTCCCAAACTTTATTAAAAATTCCAATAAAATGCCATTTGATGTTCCACTAAGATGGTTAATCATTAAATAACAGATTTGATCTTTTCCTGGTGCTGACATCTTGGTTTTCTGGAGAGAGCAGTCCAGTTCTGTCTTTGTAAATGGCTTGTATAATAGGTCATTGGAGTCTTCCTCTAGCTGTAATAGCTCTTCATTCTCTGCTACTGTATTTTCCCTTCCTCACTAATATTGTTGGAACTGTGAATTTTAACAAAAGATTTTTCCACCATTTCTGCCTTCTTTTCATCTCTCACTGCTTTTACTGCACCATCATTTAATACTGGATCCCGTATTCCCTTTTGATCTCATTCTTTTAATTATTCTCCAAATTTTAGCAATTTCTGTTTCCCTTCCCACTGAGTCACAAAATGACCTCCAAAAGTCCTTCTTTGCATTTTTATGATTCTTCTTACATTTGCTTGCATTTTTTATATTAAATAAGATTCTGGAAATTGTGATTCCTTTTCAGCATTTTAAAAGCTTTATTTCTAGATTTAATTGCTTTATCACATTCTTTTATTCACCATGGTACAATCTTCCTTTTGTGCTTACCTCCCTTCATCTGAATGGACTTCTTTGCAGCCTCTGAGATAGCTTTACAAACAGAAATATTTAAACTATCAATATCAATTTTTTTGCATTTCTTGTTCACTGATATATGTAGATTTTTCCCAATCAGCGCCAATAAAATACAATTTCTGTAACCCTTCAGTGTCATATTCATCCAAACTCAACCCTCTAGCTAGAGTCACTGTCAGTCCTACATTTGTGTCTATTTCGAACCCATCGCCTACAGAATATGAGCGCATGGGTAGTAGGTAGTATGGCAAGTATGGAGGGCCAAACCTGCCTTAAAAGGAAATAAATAAAGTAATAACTAAATTTTAAAAATGCTCAAATAAGTCAAGAAATAAATAAATGGGTAATTTAATGAACTGAATAATGAATAAATAAGATTCTCAAATAAATTGGGAAATAGCTAAATAAAGATATAAAGAAATGACGGAATAAAGAAAATGCACAAAGAAATTGAAAAATAAAATTATAAACGTGTCAATTAATTTATTTCATGTTATTTATTTAGTCATTCACTGTCATCTCAGAATGTATATTCCCTTGCATTCTTTATTTTCCTTCAGCGGGATTTTCCTTAGGGGCGTGGCCTAATTTATTTTACCTTCAATATGCAAATTATGCTTTAAAACAAACTAGGCCGTGCCACTATACGGAAAATCTTGCAAGGGAAGATCAAGTCTGTATTCTGTAAAGTGTCCTTCAGTGCTCTGAAAGGCTCCCACAAATAAAATGTAGCAAATTCGGGGGGGGGGGGCAACCACAGGAACTGCCGCGGCCGTGATGCAAACCCGTATCGCTCGCCCCGCGGGAGAAATCGCTAACCGCTCGACTAAAGGGTCAAACTCGTCAGCCAGCGGTCAACGTGTCTACTTATCCATTCACGTTACACTATCCCCCTCCTTCGGAAAGCGCATCCCCGCACTTAAGCATATCAACTCCTTCACGCCACAGGAACTGCCGCGGCGCGAACCCGTGGCTCCCACACCGCAAGCGACTACGTTAACCAGTCGACTAAAGCAGTGTTTCTCAACAGGGGGTCCGCGGACCCCTAGTGGTCCGTGGTGTAATTGCAAGGGGTCCGTGAAAATAAAATATCTTTTAAAAAAAAAATCTTATGATATTTATAGAAATAGGATTATTTTACTCAAATGTGACTGAGACCTTTATCTACCTAAACTATAAAGGGTAACAGGACTTTTTTCTCTAATTACATCTGTTTCACAAGTGTAAATTATTGTATTTTAATAAGAGATCTCGCTCCCGTTTGCATTGTTAAAAGTTACTGCATAAAAATTCTGTTGTTACATATATCTGAAAGTTACTGAATACATATTTTGTTTTGTTACATATATCTGAAAGTTACTGCATAAGAACTCTGTTTTGTTAACTATATCTAAGTTACAACTGAAAGCTCTTCTTTTTGCCCCAAAGAGTGAATAAATGCTATAATGCAATTTAAAATGCAGTTTCTACTGTTTCTATCAAATTGCAACCCCCCTCCCCCAGGATCAGGTGGAGGGGTCCTCAGGGTAGATCAAAAATACGCAGGGGGTCCAGGACCCCAAAAAGGTTGAGGGGGTCCGACCCGTTAGCTAAGGGCCAACGTGTCTACTTATCCATACACGTTACACTACCCCAGTGTTGGCGCCAGAACAAATCTGACGGCCGGGCCTACGGTTTTCACGGGGGGGGGGGGCATGAGCATTAGGGCTGTCAAATTTACATTCTATATTTGAATATTCTTCGATTGTGAATTTTTTTTATTAATTATTAATTATTTGCTAAATTAACCTTCGAATGTGCGCTTAGAATCCTTACTTGTGCTCTGCTCTTTTCCCCGTTGTTTTCCATTCGCACACAGACGCTACAAGCAGATCGCGTGAGCTTACTCGCAGCAAACAGCCCACTACAACAACACACTGATTAGTCCATGGGCCAGACGATATTTCGGTACACTCAAGGTGGCAAAACTTACTTATAATTTTTGAAAGGATCCATGTCTGTAGATGATATTTTGGTATGATAACCATTCCTGAGTGGCAGCTGTATCACAGTTATCAGCTCATGAAGTTAACCACCCGCTAAACTAAATTGCATTTTAGACGCTGGTGCATATCCTGGTTTAGCCTCATGGTCAGGACATTTTTCAATGTTCTATAATATTGTCTTTGGTATCATTTTAAAGGGGACCTTCTTAGCTTTCATTCAAGCCCTGTTGTGGATATTTCTCACAAATATAGAGGTCACTTGAGCTCTTCAACCCGTCAATAACACACATCTTTCTGCAATTTTCGCCTAAACTATATGCTTTCTTTTAGCCCTGTGGCATCTAGGAATATCAAGGACACAAAACACAAAAACTGGAATACTCACAGGACTGTAAAGATTCAGAAAATGTATAATATACCCATACTATTTCATTGTGTGAGGTGATTGTGAGCCTTAAATGAGAACTAGACCAAAGCCAGTTAGGTCACAAACTGGTCTCTATACATTTGTTTAAATACACAATCAAAATACATGATAAAAAGGAATACCATAGTGTGGTAATGAACTATTTTAATATTTTAAACAACATTGACATTTACATATACTTAGTCAATGATACATGTAATCCCATATCATTAGTGGGTATATGTAATGGTAATGGGTAGGGTAATGGGTATATGTGAATATGGTTACATTATTGTTATCAAGCTCTGGGTAACCAAGTCCAGAATCAACATCCTGTGCATCAATAGACTACTACCACAGTAATACCATCAGAATCATCACACTGTCATTCATCAAACTGCTCGTTTCTCTCATCATCTGACTCCCCAAGTTCAAAGTCCAGTTCTGGACCATCCTGCTGTTTTTGGTTACTGCAGGTCTGTAACCTGCACATGTCTGTGCATGGAAGTCCATTTGACAGGCACATGCAGCTTGGAATTTTTGCATGAATGCACACACTTGCATGTTAGCATTTCCAAGACCCCATCTGGTGCAGGTGGGGAGCGCATCCAGTAAATGGCCAGCTTGCCTTCATCGTCTGTCCATCCATACTCAGTAGGGCTTGGCACCACAGGGTTAGCCTGCAGACAGCACTTCCATATTGCTGCCTGATAGTTGGCTCGTTGAACATGCATAAAGAGACAGTCTCTACATGGTGGCAGCTGGCTGGACTCAACCTCTCCCCTTTTGGTGCAGAAGAGCTGGTAACGCAGTTTGTTCACCTCAGCAGTGCTGCTATTAGCAACATACATCCGACAGGTGAACTGCTCAATTTTCTGGAACAGCTCATCACTCACATTTCATGTCTGTCCCAGTTGACTAAAAGTCTCTCGGCAGGAAGTGTGCTTTCTCACTATCTTCAGGGCATTCAGCTTCCCTCGACCAGCGAATGCACTGACAGTGTCGCAGCCTGTGAAGGCATGTAAGCCAATTAGGCTGTCACAGATGCTGTCTCCAAGTGAAGTTGCCAGTTTGGTGATGTCGACAAACCGTGTGCGGTTCTGAGTCCCACACTTCTGGTAGATGGGACAGGTGATGTCCTTCTGGAAGCCAAGACAAAGCACCATGACATCAGTGTCCTCAGCTGTGACGATAACTGACTTTGAGCCCGCATTTGCTGCATGCAATGCATGCAGGAGCAGACGGGTGTCAGCTTCTGCATGTGTGGAGTGCAGTTCTGCTGCTTCCTCACACCCATCTTCTGTCAACTTGTAGCAGGTTTCCTCACAGGTCATGTACAACACCTTGCCATGCAGCATAGCTCTGTATCGTGGGAGTTTCCACTCTTCCACCAGAAACTTGATGAGACTGGTCTTGTTGGAGGAACTGCACAGAAATTTTCTCCACTGCTGGACGTGGTGTCCCCCTGCAAGATTCTTGTACTGGAGAGTGATGTCTCCACCCCGGTTCAGTCGTTCAGCATCTTTGATCGAAGTCTGGTGATAGACATCAAAAACAACATCAATCCTCCCACTCTGTGCTCCCTCATGGAGGACCTGGGTCAAGGCTGACTCTGCCACCTGTGCAAAGGTTTTGTTGTTGCCATTCATTTTTTGGACCAGGCTCATCCCATCAATGATGGAAGTAGATGGGATTGGGATGTCTTCTGCAGGAGATACATTCTTTTCAAGCTCTCTGGCAAGTGCAGCCTTGTTTGTTTTTCGTAAGGACCCATCAGCATTTGCCAGTGCCCATGGTAGTGGGCCGTATGGGTAGGCAAGGACATCCTTCAGATTCACCTTCCTGCTTTCAGCCACCAGGATCATGTGACTGAAAAGGTTTCTATCTGCCTTCAGAACCACATCCTGTGCTTTCTTTCCATGAGCTTGTTTTGTGCTGACATTGGAGAATGTTTTCAGACTTTGCTTGGTCATCTTGTCGTGGAATTTCACAGGTGGTGGGTCTGCATCTAACCTTGTTTGCTGGAATGCTTGGTAGGCCTCTTCTCCTTTCTCAAGAGCTCTCAAGAGATCTATGGTCACATCAGGTGGAGCCATGTTGCCAGTGGAGAGGCTAACCAAATCAATCTCATCAGGGGACATAGGATTGAGCCAGTTATTCTCCATAAGGTCCATGAGAGACTGGACATCTGCTTCATCTCTCTTGATCCTTGGACTCTGTAGATCTGGATGAGACCATTTGCACCTGCCTTGACCTGTCAGGTCTCTCAGCTGTCTGAGGTACATGCTTCTATACTCAGCTGTGAGATAATATTTGGTCACAGCTCCTGGCTTCAAGCTGAATCCCTTTGTCCCTCCAGCTGTTTGGGTGTCTTTGTTCACCGTTTCTTCTATAGCTTGGTCAACAGGGATTCGGCCAAAGGGATTGGTGGAGCCCAGTTGGACTGAGAAGCCTCCTTCCATGAATTCTGTGTACACATCTGGGTGTGTGATGGGCAGCTCAGACATCTGGGCGTAGTAGTAGGGGAGGTGGCGTGCATAATTCATCCTGTCATAAGCAAAGCACCATGGGATCATTGCTCGAATGCTAGCCAAGTGTAGCATCCAGTCTCCCTCTCTGGATGCTCGGATGAGCCCCAACAAGATTTCAACCATGTCCAAATAGGACATCCAGAAGTTCGAGAGGCTGCCGTTTCCACCTCTAAGGAACTCACGGTAGACTTCAAATAGATCCATGATGCGTGTACAAGAGCTGTTCTCGAGGACCTCCTTCAAAGCATGTTGTGAGACTTCTTTCCCAAGGCTGTCAATGGTCTTCAGTGTCTCATTCAGGTGAACCATGTCATTCCTGTGAGTTTCTTCCAACCAGGACAGGAAACCATTCAAGGTCAGTCGCATGAGAGCCTCATACAGGAGCTTGTGTAGTCGCACTGCCCTGTTGTACTTGCGGCCATCCATAACACCAGCAATTGAGCCTTCTGCAATCATGCCAGACTCAATGCAGAGGTCTTTGAGTCCAGCATCTTGGAAACGCTTTCCTATTATTGCCAGCAGTGTGCAGATGGTGTGGAATACCCCAAGCCTAACGATGATATCATGGAACTTGTCATGGTGTTTCCATGTGATCTCGACAGCCTTCGCATTCAGGGCTTGGTCAAAGACACAGACAATCTTCCTCAGGCCTAAGCACTGCATGATGCTCAGTGATTGGTTAAGCACCTCGTTGACAGTAGACATTTGTGTCGCTGGAGCATCGATGGTAGGCAGATAGCCTATATTGTCGGGGATGACCGTCATCTCTCCTCGAGTCAGGATGTTGAAGCCTGTCCAGCTGCTGACTGACTGTTCTTCTTGTTGTGACATGCGTGCTAGGACCCAAAGAAGGTTTTTCTCTCTGGCAAGCTTAGTATTGGCTGCAGTATCGGCATCTGACTTTTTGCTTTGTGGTGGCCCTACCCGTTGTCCAGCATTGTAAGTTGGTAACATTGGTGGGGGTCCATCAATGCTTCTCTTCTTTGTTTTGGGAACAGTGGGCATGGGTTGGACAGGAAGTGGGTTGACTGGCTTTGCTTGCACAGCAATCCCATTGACTCTGTGAGATGTTCCCTCACCACTTACAGTTTCTTCAAGACGGTCGATATTGTCCCAGGCTAAAGTTGTGAATATGCCAGGATGGATGTTAGCTGGAAGGGCAATGCCACTCCCTGATGATGAGAGTTTCTGGAGACACAGGGCAGTGTTGATCTCTTCCATCTGTGAATAGGACACACTGTGACCAAGTCGGTTGAGGATGTTTATCAACTCTACATTTCCTGTCAACGATTTGACACTGAATGGCAGAACAATGTGCTTGGAAGGCTTGGTATTTCCACATGTCACTGCATATACTATGTCATGGCCAAATGACTGCAGAAGGCACTGCACTCTCTGGGATGCATGATCAGGATCATTTGAGCCTGTGAGTAGAGAGTACAGGAAGATAATGAGCGACTCTGGAATGGTAGGACATTCTGCTTCTGGTTTGACTTCAGGCGGCTAGGTTTGAGGAACATCTTGACTTTTAATGTCTGCTCTCAATTTGATGGCTGCTTTGGCTATAACATCTTGTGCACTGACACTTTGCAGGGTCTGCAGCTCCCTTTTGAGAGACTGATTTTCTTTGGCAAGTTCCCTCATGGACAAGTTATCGGGATAGAGGAGGAATTTTCCTTTCTCATCAGGGAATATCTGCAAGGCTCCAGCAAACTCACTCTCCAGGTTTCGCCTTATGTGCTTCTTGGTTGATTCCTTGACTTGGGCAATGCCTTGGGAGTTCATTGAAGCTACCAGTCTAGAAGAGAGATCAGTCATTGTCATCACTTGAGGATTGCCAAAAAGCTCCATCCTGATGAAGAGGAACAGCTCATTGTATGCCTTATTCACAGCAGCTTCATTCTGGGCTGCAGCATCATCATCTTCATTGCTGGCAACCTCTCCTTTGGAAACCTCTTCTTTGGTGTAAAGTCTATAGCATGACCTGTGGTAGTGCCCTTCAGCTGCTACAAGGTCTCTACTCACAATGGCAAGGATTCTGCTGTCCCTTTTCTTTGTGGCTGCACTCCTGATCTTTGCATCAGCTCACAGTTCTCGACACTGCACCAGTACTTCTCTCGTATTCTGTCTCTTGGAATATTTGCTGTTTTTCGGACAAAATATGCACTCTGCATCATAAGTCCTAGATGTACTTGGGGCATGTCGAGCTACTCTCTTAGATTGTTTCTCTTCAGCAGAGACACAACTTTTCTTTTCTTTTGCAAGGAGGCCATCAAGAATTTGCTTCATAGTGAAGATACTGCGACACTTTCTGTGGTAGTAGATTGCTGGAATCTGTCCCTCAGGAATGTCTTTTGCCAGTTTCAAAACTGGTGCATGATTTCGTATCTGAGCTGCCCTGAGCAGAGTTCTCCATGAGTCGACACTTTGTAGTGAAACCAGCTTATCTGTATCATCAGAACAGTGGATAATGCACTCCACCCGTGGGCGCTTTGGTATTGGGTAAAAATTTGCTTGTTCACCAGTGGCCATATTCAGTCAGTTTTCACCTGCCACATACAAACAAATACATGTAACTTAGGTGTATGAACACTACTAAAACAAAGTTTACTTTGCTTCACCAGCGTCGTATTACCATTATTTATCTTACATAGCCACAAATAGATACATTACCTAGTTGCTATGCAACAGCTGTATTTTGTCCACATGAGGCCGCTAAAATCAACACAAGATGAAAGTTCCTCGTAGCCACTTTAACTAATCATATTAACATATACATTAAAAGAACATGCTAACATTATGGGAAATTAGCTTACAATCTTCTCCAGAGTGAGACAAGAAGATAGATACCAGTTTCCTCTATATGTGTTTAGTAGAAAGCTATCTGGCTGCACGTTAGCCTAGCTTAGCACAATGAATGGAAGTACACAGTACTGGTTATCCTTGGTTGTTGGCCAACTAAGAACTGTCCCAGAGTTTAAGCTAGGCTAATCAGTACCAGGGGTGTTGAAATGCTATATTTGTAAAAATCTGGGCAAATACACAATCGTGAGAGGCACAGAAACAGGTTTCCTGAAAGAAAAAGGAAATAGCTGCTCATTTGGGAAGGTTATCATGTATTATTTTACTTCTGTTAGTGTACCAAATAAAATGGCACCAGTGAAGTTGTGTCACCTTGGGTGATATCGATATCTGGTCTGACCCATGGACTAACTGGCTTTGGTCTAGTTAGTTTCTTAGTAATAATGCCCTTCTAATTTAAGGTTCACAATCACCTCACACAATGAAATAGTATGGGTATATTATACATTTCCTGAATCTTTACAGTCCTGTGAGTATTCCAGTTTTTGTGTTTTGTGTCCCTGATATTCCTAGATGCCACAGGGCTAAAAGAAAGTATATAGTTTAGGCGAACATTGCAGAAAGATGTGTGTTATTGACGGGTTGAAGAGCTCAAGTGACCTCTATATTTGTGAGAAATATCCACAACAGGGCTTGAATGAAAGCTAAGAAGGTCCCCTTTAAAATGATACCAAAGACAATATTATAGAACATTGAAAAATGTCCTGACCATGAGGCTAAACCAGGATATGCACCAGCGTCTAAAATGCAATTTACTTTAGGGGGTGGTTAACTTCATGAGCTGATAACTGTGATACAGCTGCCACTCAGGAATGGTTATCATACCAAAATATCATCTACAGACATGGATCCTTTCAAAAATTATAAGTAAGTTTTGCCACCTTGAGTGTACCGAAATAGGAAATTTTGGGCTCTGGCCCATGGACTAGATATGCTAGCTGCACTGCGTCACAGTAGGCTACTAAATGGCTACGCCGAAAGAACCTCGAATCAAAGAAAAAAGTAGTGTGTAAGGTATGCCATTTTTGAGCAAGTGTAACACTCCACAACTAAGTTACGAATTTAAAGCAACATCTTCAAACTAATGTAACCAGGTTAAAATTAATGTTTTTATTTTATTTTGTTTGAGTATGAAATATCACCAAATCCTGTCTGTGTGCTGTTATTTGTGTTTACTACGTTTTATTTTATGTCATTATTTATTTTTATGTATGTTTTACAACGACCGTCATATACCTGTGCTGTCTCTTTAAGAGATTCATGTTTTGTTTACGGTTGGTCTGTCAAACTCTCAGCTCGCGCTGGCTATAGAGCTGAGAGGTACGTTTTTCTGTTGCTCCGCCAAATTCGTTAAATTTAATATATAGATTGTTTTTCAATCGTAATGAATGATAAATGTTAGGTAATATTGTAAGCTTATAGTTGGGTGTGATTAGGGGAGTATTTATAGGAAATTTATAATTATTTTGTGTTGCCGGTGATGCTAGCTAACAAGCTGATTAATGTTGTTGTCTGCTAACAGGTGACTGTCCTATAGCTACGTTATGAGACAGACAACATTGTATTTCCTTTTCTTTCCTGTGATTTCGTACAGGTGTGTGTGTTTTCATTTCAGTAATGTTATCTTGTTTTCTTGTGATGTTTTGTAATGTGTAATGTAACGGCCGTTGGTCATAAGTGTTAGCTAGGCTCTCCTGTTGCTAAGAAAGTTGGTTGATTGGTTGCTAGGGTATGCTGTTGTTGATATAGTTCGCAGCTCGCGCTGGCTATAGAGCGGAGAGAAAATAAATGGCGAGGTGGGCCAAATAGAGTCCTGTGTCCCCCCCACCCTTCCTTGATCATGATGATGATGAGAGACTGAGGGCCCCCCCCCCCGCACAACACCTGGGGCCTCACCCAAACTAGAACACAACGCAGAGCTAATGATGAGAGTGACGGGCGTGCAGCAGGCTGACCAGCATAGAACTGACCCCGTTACACTAAGCACCCATAAGAATTCGCGCAGACCTGTGACGAGGCGCCGGCTTCAAAACAGCCCGCCTGACAGCGTTTTTCCAACAATATGTTGCATCCCCGGCACTTCTGTACGATCAGAACATGTTTTTTCCAATGCTGGGAACATCGTTAACAAAACATAATTGGCGGGGGGGCACAACTTTCATTTGGGGGGGGCGAGGCCCGGCCAATGCCCCCCCCGTAGCGCCGACACTGCACTACCCCCCTCCTTCGTGAAAGCGCGTCCGCGCGTATCCCACTTCCGACCCTTCAGTCGACTGGTTAACGTCGACTGAAGGGTCGGACTGGTTAACGTAGTCGCTTGCGGTGGGGAGCCACGGGTTCGCGTCCCTGATGCGGCGTCCCGAGCTGCCCCCCCCCCCCCCCCCGAATTCGCTACATTGGTGTCAGAAGTGGGATGGTGAGACCGTAAGGCCATCGGAAGCGTATGCGCCCAGAGGCGTGAAGGAGCTGATATGCTTAGTTTCCCGAAGGAGGGGGGTAATGTAACGTGCATTGATAAGTAGACGTTGGTCATTGAATAACAGAGCGGACCCTAAAGTCGACTGGTTAACATCGCTTGCGGAGTGGAGGACATGGGATCGCGTCCCGGCCGCGGCAGTTCCTGTGGTTGCCTCCTGAATTTGCTACAGTATTATTATTATTATTATTATTTATTATTTCTGAGATAAGAGTGAATGACAAAGTAAATCATGTGGAAATAAATTGATTTACATATTTATAAATATATTTCTCAATTTCTTTGTGTATTTTCCATCCATTATCCAAGCCGCTTATCCCAACTGGGGTCGCGGGATTCTGGCGCCTATCCCAGCAGTCATTGGGCGGCAGGGGGGGGAGACATCCTGGATAGGTCACCAGTATGCCAGTTAAATAAATAAGTTAAGTAAATGCCAGTTGTGCATTTTCTTTATTAGTTAATTAATTAACCAATCAATATGTGCATTTATTTATCCATTTATTTCCCAACTAATTTGAGCATTACATTTATTTGTTCGTTATTTAATCAAATTATTTATTCACTCATTTATTCATTTCTCATTTTGAGCATTTTTAGAATTTATTCATGACTATTCTAATAGGTCAGTACTAATGGCCTTGCCCAAACAGTCCATTTGCCATGCATTTACTGCCACCTACAGGTTTACAGATGTCACTCTCCTGTGAAGAAACTTAATGGAAAACAACCAAACACGTGCGCCTTCACGCTTAACAAAGACATATCCTTATATTTTTCTATTTCCTCGCTACACACTGCCCAGTAACCATGCTGAATCTGGCCATCCATCAAGCTACGTTATCTGACGTTTCCTTTAACATGTCCCAGTTCATGCCGATTTCCTTGCAGAATTCATGCGTCCAACTGGAAGGCAAACTAAATGACAAACCGAGTGATTAACATGGTTTTGTCATGCAAATCTATCCACTCTACTCCGCTTGGCAACTCTGCTCCATGCCTTATTTCCCACCGCACTTCCACTGATCGCTGTTTCGCTTCAAAAGGCTTTCCATTCGTCGATTACGCAGCCATACGTGGTGTTAAATGACACCTTTTGCTGATATTTTTAACCCTTCGGTCTGAAATGTTGCCTACACGTTTTTATCGACCGACGCCAACCAACACGGAACGAGTGAAGAAAAAGAAAAAGAGGGGGGGGGGGGCCGGAAAGGACGAATCCTCCAGGAATGTGATCGACTAACGCCTCCATCATGACAGTGCGTGAGCACGAGCACGCTGCACTCTGCACCTAGACGGTCATGCTTCGGAGTGTGGCGTCACGAGACACCGATCCCAGATGACACATGTATGATGCACCTCCTCTTCTTCTCCGGTTCTCCTCTGAAGATTGTCAAATTGTGCACAAGTAAGTAAAGTTTATTTATGTGGCACCTTTTACAGAGTCACAAAGTGCTGCAGGATGAAAGAGAAGAAACAATAATAACCCTGATAATAATATTAAAAAATAAAAACACATTTAAAAGATAAATAGAGATTACGTAAGACAAACAATAACAAGCAATGCACAAATTAGTTAAACTAAACCCAAGGCTAGACTAAACAGGTGAGTTTTTAGCTGCTTTTTAAAGTTGTCCCACTGTTGTGCTTGCGCACACTAAGCGTATCGTTGTTAACTGTTTTCCCTCTTGGTAGAGGGAGTAAGACAACACAGCGAGAGAGGGGGGGGGGGGAGGGAGGATGAAGCCGAGTCCGGCGTCCCGCCATAATCCCTTGTCGTTTATGTAGTAATTGCTGTTTCGCAACCACGTCGGGAGGCTTTCCGCGCATAGCTTGTGAGTGACGGTGACTTCGCTGAGCGAGTCGGGACGAGTTGCCATGTGCGGCGTGGGATGGATGGGACGGAATAAATTACGGAGGAAGAACACGTCCCCTTTCATTAATTGTGCGACGACCCAGCACCTACCATCATCCCGCTGAGACCCTTTGGATCGTGTGTCTCGTATCTTGTGGACCCTCCGCTACACGCACCGACCGAGTCTCCGCAGCTCATCCCCACCTCGGCTCTCTGTCCTCCTCACCGCAACGAGGGTGGACTTGGGTGCAGGAGGCGCGTTATATCAAGCGAGTTATCGCGCACGTATGATGTTGGATAAATTCGGCCAGCAAACGGTGGGGATACCTGTGGTCGGCGACCCGGACATACAGCTTAAACTAGCGGATAAAATGAGCAACCTGGGGACAACAGGGATTGTGATGGAGAGCGACTCTGGAAAGAAACTCATCCAAATAACCGGACCGGCCCTGTCCAAACGCAAGCTTTTGGTCGGGTTGGACCTCCTTTGCCTGTTCCTTGGTAAATATCAAAACACAGCCCATAGTTTTCATTAGTTTATGTGGATGCGTATGGACGCAGTTAGGTTTAGTAAGTATGCATGTCTGTGAGGTTGTTTTTAGTAGTTGGTTATCAGTTGATTCATTTGTTTGTCTGTTTCCTGACCTCAGACAGATTTGTTGGTCCGTCTGCCTGTTCGTTCGTTGTTTGTGCGTTTACTTATGCGTGGTTCATAGTTTGTCCTTCATTAATTTCTTGGTGTCGTTTACAGAGAAAAAGAAAATAATATGCGAAGACATCCACGTCAGTTA
This sequence comes from Lampris incognitus, assembly GCF_029633865.1. Taxonomy (NCBI): domain Eukaryota; kingdom Metazoa; phylum Chordata; class Actinopteri; order Lampriformes; family Lampridae; genus Lampris; species Lampris incognitus. The sequence goes on from NC_079215.1 coordinate 21,235,911, forward strand.
GCCCAGTCTGGCCGTCATCGGGTCCATTTCAGTTGAGAATCGCAGCATGTTGGCTCGGAAAGAAAGGAGGAAACTAACAGTTTCTTCAATGAAATTCTCTCACTCTCTCGCTCCGTGCGCGTCCGCGTGCGCGTGCTTTTTTGTGTGCACGCGCTACAACTGCCATGCCAGCTGGTTCGTGCGGCAGCCAGGGAATTATACAGTTTCTATGACAACCTCAAGTTCTCAGGGTAGACTAAGCCAGAGGGAATTGTATTCAGTATAAATAAATAAATACATGATCCTCGGTGGTATGCACATATTGCCTGCCTGTCTGTCTGTCTATTTTCTCACATCCCATTGATCCCCATAACTGGACTCTGGTTGTGTAAGAGTAGTGAGCTGAATAAAGCCAGGAGGAGAGGCGGTCTGTAATATCAACAAATTGTACGTGTAGCTGCGAGAGGACTCTTCCAAATGGCTCGCCTGCTCTGTATGCAAAAGAAAGAGAGGGGGGGGGGATCGGAGAGAGCAGGCACAGGAGACAAACAGTGACAGGGCAAGGCTTGCTCAGGCTGTGGCCTCCTGCCACAGTTGCTCTTTTGTTTTGCAGGGGAGAGTTGTGCCGGAGTCACAAACAACCCCTCTTTGCTTGTCTTCGTCAACAGAAGTGCACATGCGCGGTTCGAAGACTGGATCTCCTCAAACCAACGCCTGTTTTACTGTTCCCCCCCTGGTCCCAATAGATACAGCCTGCCTTCAATCAGGGACGGAAAACAATCTGCTTTTGCTCTTCACCAGTTTCTTTGGCCCCAGCGGAGCAGTGTTGTGACCCTAAACATTCTTGACGGTTGTCTTACTAGTTAATTTCTCCAGAGAACAAGTCAGCGTTCCCACCCTCGTTTCACTGCATACTGCTCCTCTGGTCTCATCCTCCGCTCCTCCCTCTTTTCCTCATCTCATCTGTTTTCCCATACTCCGAATCACATTTATCTGATGGCCCTTGCTCTATTTCTGTACTCTACTCTCTGACCCGCCTTTTCGGTAAAACGTAACATTAATACCTAAAGCTATGTGGAAGGAGGCTGTATACTATTTGTGTGTTTATTTGTGCGTGTTTTTGCACCGTGTGTACACGTATGGACAGCACTAAGCAACAAGGGCTGGATTGATGTAGAAGATAGTGTTCAGTTGCAAACGCCTCCCTGATATTTCATCCTTTCGCGCTCTCTCTCTCTCTCTCTCTCTCTCTCTCTCTCTCTCTCTCTCACTCTCTCTGTTCTTCTTTTGCTCTTCCCGTCCCACATTTCCCCTCTACTTTCTCAGCACAGTTATGTATACTCCCACTGGGGATTGTTGTTTGATTCAATTGGGTTTTTTTTGTTTCTTTCTCTATCCATTCCCCCTCTGTAACTATCCATGCACACATACATGCATGCGTGCATGCATGCATGTATGCATACATCCTCATGCAGATGATAATTCTCTCCCTCTTTCCCCCATTCCTCCTCTCCATGCAGCTTCCATCCCATTTTTTGCATGTGAGCTGAAGACCGTGCGTCCTTACAGACGTGGCTTCATCTGTGGTGACCCGAGCATCACCTACCCCTACCTGCACCGAGAGGCCATACCAGATGAACTACTCATTGCTGGAGGCATCGTTATCACAGGCCTTACCGTGAGTAGAACGCGTTCATCATCATCATCACCACCATCATCATCATTGCCGCCATTGTTGTCAACATTGCTGTCGTAATTTGTCATCACAGTCAGTTCGTTGGTGTACGTTTTGCCTGGTATGTCATTTGAAAAGGATGACTGAGCACACTGTGAAATGCAGCGGCGGTTGTAGTATGTATGTGGTAAATGGATCCGTCTCTGTCTCCATCTCCATCTCCATCTCCAGATTGCGCTCGGGGAGTGTTACCGGGTGCGTTTCCGAGGCGTTACCTCCAAGGCCTTTGTCAGAAACCTCTATGTCACCTGTCTGTACAAGGAGCTGGGCTGCTTCTTGTTTGGCTGCTGTATTGGCCAGTCATTGACCAACATGGCCAAGCTGAGCGTGGGACGGCTGCGGCCGCACTTTCTGTCTGTCTGTGGCGTCACCTATGCCTCGCTCAATTGCACCCCTGGAACTTATGTTACAACAGTGAACTGCCCTCAGCCTAAACACCAATTAGAAGAGGAGGCCAGGTGTGTGTGTGTGTGTGTATAGTGAGTGTGTATAGTGTCTGCATGTGCCAAATGTATGTGTTTACTCATTTGTGTTGTACAACTTGATCTAAAAACATTTTCTTTCCAGGAAGTCCTTCTTCTCCGGGCACGCCTCTTTTGCAATGTACACCATGCTCTATCTTGCAGTGAGTACAATTCTCTCTGTCTGTCTATCTTCCCGTCTCTCTGTCTGTCTGCTTGTCTGTCTGTGGGTCTGTCTGCTTGTCTGTCTGTGTGTATCTAATCAGTTAGCTAGCTATTAATCTAGCTATCTAGCTATCTTTTTCTGCCTCCCACTTTAGCGGGTTTTCCTCACCCAAAAACATCGGTAAACATGATACTTGGTCCTTCCCTAGTCCAATTACACATCTTTCAGAAGTGCAAGTGGGGAAAAAACAGGGGCCAGGGAGAGAGAGAGAGAGAGAAAGAGAGAGAGAGAGAGAGAGAGAGAGAGAGAGAGAGAGAGAGAGAGAGAGAGAGAGAGAGAGAGAGAGAGAGAGAGAGAGAGAGAGAGAGAGAGAGAATAACAGCAAAGTAGTGAGAAAGAAAGGGTTGAAATGAAGAGATGTGGGACGGACAGAGGCAGCTTTGTTCTGGGAGGAGTATGCCCTCCTCTCACTGCACTATTCTATTGTGTGTGTGTGTGTGTGTGTGTGTGTGTGTGTGTGTGTGTGTGTGTGTGTGTGTGTGTGTGTGTGTGCTTGCATTTTATGGGAGTAAATAGGAGTGCTTGGCTGTCTTATGACTGCCTTATGACGCTTACCTTCCATCATGTTAGTACAAGATTCTTTTACAGCCAGTGTGGCAACAGAGAACACACAAAATTGATTGAGGGGTAAAATGGATTGGAAACTCCTTTTACTTTACTTTTAATTCAGAACATCATCTTAAAACTCACTTTGGTAAACACTTTGGCAAACTTAGTTGAGATCATTTCAACAGTGTCTTTTGAGTAGGCCTTGTTTGTGTGCAACTATGCAATACGCGTCATTATCAATCATGATGTTGCTTCATTTTTATAGTATACGTTTCCAAATGGTCATGTGTGTATTTTTCCAATTTAGTTTTACCTGCAGGCAAGACTGACTTGGCGTGGGGCTCGATTGTTGAGGCCATTACTACAGTTCTTCCTTGTGTTGCTGGCGGTGTACACAGGTTTAACACGCATTTCAGACTACAGACATCACCCCTCCGATGTGCTGACTGGATACATACAGGGAGCTCTCACTGCCTACTGGGTGGTCAGTATAACATATGGTTGTTAATTTGTTCGCTTGTGTGTGTGTGTGTGTGTGTGTGTGTGTGTGTGTGTGTGTGTGTGTGTGTGTGTGTGTGTGTATATACACCACCTACCTTGTGGGGACATTTTATGGGTCCCCATGATGAAAAGGGTCTATTTTAGGGTTAGGACTTGATTTTAGGGTGAAGGTTAGAATTAGGATTAGGTTAAGGTTGGGGTAAGGTTTAAGGTAAGGTAAGGCATGTAGTTATGATCGTTATAGGGTTAAAGCCTAGAGAATGAATGTAGTTAACAAGGGGTCCCCACCAGTATAAGGTGACATGGTGTGTGTGTGTGTGTGTGTGTGTGTGTGTGTGTGTGTGTGTGTGTGTGTGTGTGTGTGTGTGTGTGTGTGTCTTCTCCGTGGATTGTCACCTTGTCGTGGTGGAGAAGCTTGCATGGTCCTGAGATCCCAACAGCAATGCTGTCTGGAGCTATGCTGCTAGTAGGGTCACCCATGGCGGTAAAGTCAAGAGGGAGGTCCCTGACAAAGAGTAGTCCAACCAAGACCTCAATGGTGGAACAGCCGGAGGACGATGGCTTATTTTAGGGAAGCATCACAATGGCTGGGAAGGTGGAAGAAAGGTGCAGCAGAAAGGGGCCCCAGTCATCTTGGACTCCATGCCACTGGATCCTGACCCAGATCTGTCAAGGACTGTGTGGTGGCTGTCTGTGCACCATGTTAAATAAAGTCACGCACAGTAGTCCTCCATAAAGGGAATCCACCCCAATATTTCGGGTTAAGCTCTATGGCGACCAATAAGGGGTGACGGGGGCAGGATTGTGAGATCTGGAAGCCCCTAGTCATGAGCCGGCACATCAGGTGGTGGTTGCTAGATCCAGTCGCTGGGCTCTTGGAATGAGGTTGAAAGAGCTCTTCGGTAGCTGCACCCATGACTGAGCAGCCCTCTTTAGGATCCTCTCTGCTTACTCCACCTGGGGAAGGGGCTAGGAAAGGTACCCTAAAAATAGCCTGCCTCAAACTTCCTGACTGGATTACCGCATCCAGAGGGATCACCACATGCGGTCAGAAACATAGAAACATTAACTTTAGAGCCTGAAATGAGCACACTCTGATGGATAGCGCAATCAGTGACAGACTGCAGAAGAGAACTGCGATCATTGCTAGAGACTTGAAAAGATGCCGGATTAACATAGCTGCCCTTACTGAAACCTGATGGGCAAATGTAGAACAACTGAAGGAGGAGAAGGGTGGCTACAGGATCCATGGTGTTGGATTTGCCTTCAGGAATCAGATCATCAGCCACCTGTCTGAATTTCCTGTGAGGATCACTGAGCATCTTGAACCAGATATTGCCAGCCACATTCCCCAGAGTCTCATCAGAGAAGACATTGGGGTTCCTCCCACCATAACAGAGGTTCAAGATGCCACCAGGAGCTTTAAGAACAACAAAGCCGCTAGTTCAGATGGGATCCCAGCTGAGATCTTAAGGAAGGTGGACCACAGCTCCTGTACCAAATCCCCGCCGTCCTTCTCAAGGTCTGGGAAAAAGAAGAATTTCCCTCAGTGCCCAGGGATGCTCTAATAGTGGACATATTCAAGAAAGGGGACAAGGCGGAATGTGGAAACTACAGAGGCATCGCACTCCTGTCAACAACAGGCAAAGTCCTTGTTTGTGTCCTTGCAAACCGACTGCTACCACTGGCTGAGGAAGTATTCCCAGAATCTCAGTGTGGCTTCCGCCCATCCAGAGGTACAGCAGACATGATATTTACAGCACGCCAACTCCAGGAAAAATGCCATGAACAAAGGCAGCCTTTGTACATGGGCCTGACAAAGACATTTGACTCAGTAGACCACCAGGCTCTGTGGAGCATGCTATCAATATATAGCTGCCCTGACAAATACATCAGAATCTTGAGACTTCTACATGACAGCATGTCAGTGACAGTGCTCAGCAACAGCAGCTCTGAGTCAGAGCCCTTCACTGTGGAAACAAGGGTCGAGCAGGGATGCATCATCACACCCAACCTGTATGCCATCTTTATTGCTGCCGCACTCCACGTCATTGGTGAAGAGCTGCCATGGGGGATCCCAATCCTATACAGAACTGACCGCAGATTCTTCAATCTTAATAGGTTCAAGGCCAAGAACAGTCTGCAACACCACCATCATGGAGCTTCAGTATGCAGATGACAATGCCATCGCAGCAAGAAGACATCCAGGACACTCTGAATGCCTTTGCCAAGGCATACAGAGCCCTGGTCTAGCATTAAACATCAAGAAGACCCAGGTCCTATAATAAGAATAAGAATAATAAGAATAATGGCAATCCCATCCAAAAAAAAACACCTTAGTGAAAGTCACAGAGAAGCTGACCAAGTACAAAGACCTGGAGATTGAAATCAAAAGGATGTGGGGAATGAAGACCGAAACAACACCAGTGGTCATCAGAGCTCTAGGACTCATGAAGAAGGGAATGGAAAAGTTCACCAACTGTATCCCAGGCAACATCAACATCTGTGCAGTCCAGAAGATTGCCCTACTTGGAACAACCCACATATTACGATGAGTACTGCCAATCAAGTGACATCTGCCCTATAGTGCCTCAGGTCCATAGTTTGGACCCGGCTCTACAGGATGTAAAACAGGAAACGTGAAAATAATAATAATAATAAACCAGTAGTGATAGGAGCCCCGGGGCTTGTAAAAAAAGGGATGGAGAAATACACCCAACGGATCCCGGGTAACATCAAAATATAAGAACTACAGAAGATTGCACTACTTGGAACATCTCATATCCTAAGAAAGGCACTATCCATCAAATAGACTTCTACCTCATTCTAACCCTAGGCCCAAGGAATGGGCCCGGTTATTATGTTGTATTATGGCATGAAGTTAAAGGAAATTTGTGTTATTATAGTAATAATGATAATAATACATTTTATTTGTGGGCACCTTTCAGAGAACTCAATGACACCTTACAGAACACAGTTAAAAAACAAGCAGCACTGTATCAGACAGCATAAAACCAAAACCAAGCAGGGTAAACAATAAAAAGTTAATACAATGTATGAGTATAAAATCATCATCCACAAAAAAACTCAATAAGTGTGGATCAGACTGAATATGCCAGTTTTAAAAGGTGCGTTTTGAGATTGGATTTGAAGGTTGAAAGAGAATCAATGTTGAAAGAGTCAATATAACAACCTCCACCCAACCAGCCATCTACCCAACCCGCCATGAAAGTGGATGACAAAATTCTTGAAAATGTTGATCACTTCCCCTACCTCAGCAGCCTTCTCTCCTCAAAAGCTGACATCAACTCTGAGGTCATCCATTGCCTGAGTTGTGCCAGTGGTGCTTATGCCAGACTCAAGAAAACAGTCTTTGAAGACCGAGACTTAAAGGCCCAAACAAAACTCCCTTGTCTACAGAGCTGTTGTTCTCTCCACCCTGCTGTATGGAGCAAAGTCATGGACCACCTACAGCAGGCACCTGAGAGCCCTGGAACAATACCACCAAACATCCTGACACAAGATCATGAGGATCAGCTGGAAGGACAGACGCACCAACATTAGCATTCTGGAAGAAGCCAACGTGACTAGCCTCACCACCACAATAATGCAGCCCCAACTCTGATGGACAGGCCATGTCATCTGCATGTCCAACACGTCTCCCCAAACACATCCTGTACTCCCAGCTGAAGGAAGGTCAGCGAGCACCTGGCGGGCAAAAGAAACATTTCAAGGACAATATCAAAAGCAGTCTGAAGAAATGCAACATAACATCGAGCAACGGGGAACACATTGCACTGGCTAGGCGCTCCTGGAAGAAATCTGTGCAGGAAGGAGCCTCACGTCATGAAATGGAAGTCCACTGTGCCGCACAGAAAAAGTGACAGCACTGCAAGGAGAGAGAGAAAAAAGCTCAACCACCACCACAAACCACCACCACTTTTCCCCGTCCACACTGCACCAAAGTATGTGGATCGCAGATCGGCCTCTACAGCCATCTGAAGACCCACAAGTACACAACCCAACGGAGAGGACAGTCATACTCGCTTTGAGTGACTGCTGATGATGGTGTGTGTGTGTGTGTGTGTGTGTGTGTGTGTGTGTGTGTGTGTGTGTGTGTGTGTGTGTGTGTCAAACTTCATGTTCTAGTCAGTGGGTGGACTTTTTGTTTGTCTGACCAGTGTGCATCTGTGTTTTCCAGGCTTTCCACATCTCTTCCATGTTTAAAAACTCCAGTCCTGCTCTCTCTTCCAGCCAGGTGCTGGACAGTCCCTTGTCCCTCCACCATACTGTTTGCTAAACCACGTGTCGACAAACTTGTGCACTTACATGCGCTGCCATGCATGTATGTGGGACACTTGCACTGTTCTGTAGGTTTGTTTTAGATAGAAAGAGATTTGAAAAATGTCCGTCCATTTCCTTTCAAGTTCGATCAGACACCTCAGTTTTACGCAGAGAAAGTGCGTGTTTGTGTGCGTGTGAAGGGTGTGTGTGTGCATGAGTGTGTAAGGCATAGAAGGTGAGGATGAGGGAGAGAGGTGATATTATAAAGAAAATGTGAAAAAATGTGATGAGCGTAACTCTGTTAAACTGTTCATGTGGCTCAGCGTGAAGCAGATCCAGCCGGGCAGTGAGGACGAGGACAGCCAGGCACAGGAGGGCCGCTGGAAAGGCCGGTGCACTCTGTCTTATCACTTTGTCAGCAACGCCCAATTCACACGCACTACTGCCAGTGAGATGAGCATAGACCCTAAATGTCGAGTGACCACTAGTATCCCGTTTGTCGGTTGTAAATACAGAAATATTTTCTACATTTTGTGTGATACATTAATAGCACTTTTTGATTCATGCCTCAGTATTTTATATTGCACCACTGTAATGACTCAGCACTTAGAATGTAATATAACATTTTATATATATATAAACATATAATACACGTAAGTATATTGTAGTTTGTTGTCTGTATATAAACTCAATGAATGTAATGGTACAGAAGGAAACTGACGTACTAGCAGCGATAAAGCAACTCGTCCCATCGACATGGTACCCCGTCAGATATGAACTAAATATGAATGTTTCCATGTGTGTAAACTGGTGCAGTACCTCATATCGTTTACAGGTGGGATGTGTATTACCCATGCATGTTGAGTCTGTCCATCTGTTTCTTAGACGTTTGTATAATGGCGTCGATGTTGCAAGTGTAACCCTCTGGTCCTTAAGTACAAAAGACAATTAAAGAAGGTGGTGCTTGTTTTGTAATACTTACATACATTGAACCCATGTTATTTAACGCTGTTTGTGTTATTCCTGATGTGTGACGTGGCGGTCTATTCCGTTGCCTTACCAACACGGGGATCGCCGGGTCGAATCCCCGTGTTACCTCCGGCTTGGTCGGGCGTCCCTACAGACACAATTTGGCCGTGTCTGCGGGTGGGAAGCCGGATGTAGGTATGTGTCCTGGTCGCTGTACTAGCGCCTCCTCTGTTCGGTGGGGGGCGCCTGTTCGAAGGAAGGGGAACTGGGGGGGGGGTAGCGTGATCCTCCCACGCGCTATGTCCCCCTGGCGAAACTCCTCACTGTCGGGTGAAAAGAAGCGGCTGGCGACACCGGTAGTCCTCAGCCCTCCCCGGATCAGCAGAGGGGGGTGGAGCACTGACCGGGACGGCTCGCAAGAGTGGGGCAATTAGCCAAGTACAATTGATGAGAAAATAAAGGGGGGGTGATGCTGCATAGAGCGTATGTTCATATATTCATTTGGATATGAAAGTGATTTCCCCTCGGTGTTTAAAAAACACCGATAATTGAAAATGTGGTTACTGTGAAAGGCTCTGCTTTGTAATTGAAGAGCCCAACGCGGCTAACAACCACCGTCCTCTTCATCACTGTGTTTTTCGACAGGCCAGCTTGTTTGCTTGTTGATACATTCATCTATTTTTTATTTTATTTTTTTGACGAAGACTCACATTAATCTAGAAGCGAGCATCCGATTTTGGAGAGAAACGCCCCCGCTTTGTCCGCGTTCGTAATGAGGTCTTCTACCCCGGCACGCTCTCTTCTCATCCCAGCTGCCCTTCTTATTCAGAGTCTCGCCGACCTGCCTTCATCATCCACCTCGCCAGCCTCCTTGTTCCAGCCTCCTCCTACTTGCCGTGCCGTCCTCCTCCCTGCAGCCTCCGTGTCCGGTCACCCCAACAGAAACACACACGCGCACTTGTTTCACATGTTTACTTCAACGTCAGTAGCAATACAAGACAATCAGAACACTTTTAAGGGTCGTTATGTACACGGGTCTGAGAATCGCCGAAAAGTTCCGAGGCGGACATGATCCCTCGTGGAGTCATCAGTTCAGTCGCTCCGGCAAATGCCAAGGCAACATATTCAGTCACCAACAGTCTGGGGGCGGGGCGGGGGCGCAGAGAGGTTTTGGTCTTGGTGTGAGATGGAATTGGTCGAGACTTTAAAATCAGCAAGGGGGTGTGTGTGTAAGGACCACCCCCCCTCCCCGTTAATATTGATAAAATGCTTCATTGTGATACATTATTATACAAGAGGCATGTCTACACACACGCTTGGACACGCACTTTTGCACGCGTGCACACACACTCCTCAGCAGTTTCCTCCTACAGTAGGTAGCCTTTTTAAAGCTACTATAAAGTCATGCACATGTTCTTTGAAGTGATTTTTGGCAACACACAAGTGCTTCTTTGACACACTGTTTGCTTGCTACAAGGGAGGGCAACACCCAGCCTATGAACCAATAGAAAACTCAAGACAATGGGCCTAGAAGGATAAAGCACCGATGAGAAGGGAAGAAACAGAAGGGTTCAAAGGAAGAGAGGAGAGAAACAGAGAGCCGAGGGGCATCTCATAAATGGATCACAGTCTTAGAAAAGTAACAAAACATGAAAAGGGGGGACGTCTCGTGGTGATCGAGAGATAGAGGCAGGAAGGAGCCGTCATCTTCATCCTCAGCTTTATCATCTTTATCGCTCAACTCGAACTCATTTTATCATCGCTTCGACTCTTGTAGGATTGCATTTTTTTTCCCTTTTTGTTTCGTTATCGCCTCCTACCTCGCTTCTATGCCCCGATCACCACCGCCCTAGTCACAGACTTGTCACCCGCTGCATCTGTCCATCTTCTCCCTCAGAGGTGGGCTCAGCTGTGAACACTGTCTCCCCATTGGTTGCCAGCGGTGGTGGCTGGTAGAAGGTCTGCAAGTGATTGGGCCGTGGGCCTAAAGGAGGTCGGCCCAGGCTGTAAGGGAGTTCCAGGGATGGCCGCTGGGGTTGGCCAGAGGGGCTCACCTCCTCTTGACCTTCGGGGCTGCTGTCAGGGTAAGAGAGAGTCGGAGGGGAGGTACGGCTGTAGAAATGCGGCGGGGAACTGCTTCGGCTGTACACCTGCGGGGAGTGCCGAGAGTAGAGGCTATTTGGTGGTGAGCCGTCGTCTCGCGGGGCGAAGATATTAGTTGGGGGAGAGCCTCTCGGGAAGATACTGAGGGGCGGTGAGCGGCGGTCTCCAGGGTAGAGGGGGGATGGGTTTGAATCTCTGGCGTAGATAGAGGACGAGTCATGGTCAAGATCCAGATCTGGGCTCAAAGGCAAGCTGAAGCTGTTGGGGTCGTCCGGCTCACGATGGAATCGCAGGGACCCTCGCTCTCTCCCTCTTTTCCAGCCCTCGAGCCCTCCATCTTTGCTCTCGAATAGGAAGGACTCCTCCCTGTCTGTGTTGATTCCTGGTCGCCATACATCCAGTGCCTTCTCCTTCTGTTTAAAGTCCTCACTCTCTCTCTCTAGCCCTCCTCTCCATCCGTCCCTGTCCTTTAAAAACAAGGGCTCCTCTTTCTCTCTCTCCATTCCACTTCTCCATACATCCATTCCAAAATCCTTCTTCTGAGTTAGAAACGTATCCTCCTTCTCCGTCTCAGCACCACCAGGCCACAACTCCATCCGTCCGTCCCTCTTCTGTGAGAGGTGGGAGTCCTTCCCCTCCCTCCCTCTATCGACCCCGCCCCGCCATTCCTCAATCTCCCCATCTCTTTTCTGGGGGAGAAAGGTCTCCTCCCTTTCTCTATCAGCACCTCCCCTCCATTCCTCCATGATCCCATCTCTTTTTAGGAGAAACGTCTCTTCTTTCTCTCTGTCTAGGCCTCCTCTCCATCCTTCCATGTCTGCCTCCCTCTGCTTCAGTAGCAGGGGCTCCTCCAGAGCCTTGTAGAGTGGCTCAGACTCTTGGGGGGGAGGGGGAGGTGGGGGAGGCAGGGGTCTGTCACGGTAGCGATCCCTGTCCCTGTCTCTCTCCCTGTCTTTCTCCACACCACCACCCGGCTCCGCTCCGCTGCGGTGGCGGGACAGTGTGCCCGGGGTGCGGCTGAGGGTGGAATAGGGTCGGGCCTGAACATCGGGGGGGCGTGCTTGCTGCCTGTCCTGCAGCCCACGGCGGCCCAGGGTGCCCTGCAACTGTAACCGCTCCCCGTCCTTCAGCTGCTCATGTGACTTGGCCTCTACAGAAACACGCGACGCGTGAGACCAGCTGTCCTGTAAACGCGTCGTCGTAGCATGGTCCTGGCCTCGCGGCATGGCGTGCGTTTCAGGGTCTTGTGTCTGGTGCCGTATTTGTATCCAACCGTCTTGTGCGACAGAGCGCGTCTGAGTCTGCATGGCCGCCACCCAGCCTTCCGGAGGATACTGTGGGTGGCGGTTCAGAGTGGCAGTGTGAGCGTGAGTCGGCCTGTCGTGGTGGTGAGGCCTCGCCAGGCTGCCGTAGCGCTCAGGGGGCACAGGCATGGGTACAGAGGGCCTCAGGTTGCTCTGCACCAGCTCAGAGATGATCATCTTCTCCAGCGCGGCCGCATCGGACAGGTTACGGCGCAGTCCGGCACCGCTGCCCAGCTCTGTGGATCCGTGGGGGGTGAGGAGAGCTGGCGAGACATTGTCCCCTCCAATGCCACCAACTCCCCCCTCCCTCAGAAGGTCAGTGCTGCCCACCATCCCAGCTCGGGACCCAGGTCCAGGCCCCAGGCCGTGCAGGGTGAAGGTGTTGGGGGTGTAGCCCCCATTGAGACACACACTGTCCAGCCCACAGGTTTCCTGGGTCTGGGACACACTGCCCTCTGTTCGGGGCAAAACAAAGGGAACAGTTAGACATCACGGCCACAAGAGCACATCTATTCAAATGGATAAATCAGTTCAAGGAGATCGAGATGAATGACTGTAAGAATGAATGGGTAGATATTTTTTCGGTGCTTTGCATTGCATTTGGATGTGCAAAATGTGCTACATAAATAAAGTCTAACTGGTTGATTGATTGATGTCAGATTAACAGCAGAGGGCCTCTGCTAAAAGTAAGATTTGGGCAGTAACATTTCCGATGAAATGTAATATAACCACATGGAAGAGATGCATGTAATGTGTCAATCTTAATGATGTATGAACAGTTATTTGGGTGCCAATTGGATGTAGAGACAGTCTCTATGAATTGAACCACAGTACACGAGGAAGTAGCATTCAATGGTTAGAGAGTGAGCACAATAAAAGAGAGCTCATACTCTGTTTGTTTCTGAAGGTTCCTAATGGTCCAAGTTAAGACGAGAAAGAAAAAAAAAACAGAGAGAGAAAAACAAGGGGCAAGATGGTCAAAAGAGAGACAAACATCTTAATTTCACAACACAAAATGGCACACAAGGCTCAGGCAAACTGAATTAAGTACAGCAAAAATATCAAGTATTTAAAACAAGGGGGATTAAAATAACATCTGTGTGCTACGATAAAAGATTTTCACTCAATTTTGCAAGCATTTAAAGTTGGACCGAAATCAGTATTTATATTTAACTTGTCATGTCTAAAAACCTTGAAGATAAAACATTCAGCAGTATTTTTTCCCCTTTGTGAATCACTAATATTGTGTTTTTTTATACCTTTATCCATAACCGTTCTCATTTCTTCAAAGAACAGCGAGGTAGTTGTCTGGCCTTCATTAATATTCATGAGCTGACCTTTATGTGACAGATACGAGCAAAGGTTGGCAACAAGGGAGGGCGGGGTTTACTCTGATGATTTGATCTGATTGGCCGTATGCAAATGATGTCTGATGACATCATGAGTACCAGACAATAAAGTTGGCTTAGCGAGGCTGAACTAGGGGGAGCTCTTTTAAAAAGAGGAAAAAACTGATTCGACCTTTTATGCTTATTTTTTTCCCCAGTAGGAACAGACAATACAAAATACATGATGATTAAAGTTAAGAAAATATCATTGTTTCAATTTCGGCCTGACTTTTAAGTGAACACAAACTGCACACATCTTTGATCAGTCCGAGATATTAAGCGCGTTGGAAAGACCAGCGAACAGATGAGGAGGCGGGGGGGAAACTGCACGTAGGGAGACAAAAAATAGGGAGGTAGAGAGTGTGGGAGCGGCAGAGAGAGCTGCGGCGAGGCCTACCTGTGGAGGCGAAGGGTTGATTATATCCCTGGGCCAGCAGAGTGTCATATGGCGAGGCCCCAGAATGGGTCTGCAACACTGGATTAGTCAGGAAGTGATTCCCTAAAGCAGCTGCAGAGATAAAGTTGTAAAACCTTAGAAAGGGAAACGTGAACCAAATAGAGGAGAGAATTAAAAAGGGCCGAGGTCCCAAATGGAGAGAGATATGTTTACCTCGGTTGAGTGTGGGGGTGTTGTTAACATCTGCAGCAATGAAGGAAGATTCGGTCTGTCTGCGAACGGTGTCATTCCACATCCTCCTGATGCGACTCTGAAACGGGGGTATAAACCTTTATCTGCACAGGCACGAGTTCAGGAGATTGAAATGTACTCCGAGCAACAAGAAAAATAGAAACAAACAGAGAGACGGAGGGGAGGAAAGATTGTGCTGTACCCAGGGGTCAGTTTGTGAAGGGGATGCAAATGGCCACACTCCCCGTTAAACAAATTGACAAAAACCAACCTTTTGTGAAACGGTCAGCCCTCATTTCCACCGTCTTTTGGTTAATGGTGCTATGTGATATGTCTTTTAATCAAAGAAAACTGGTGCTTATAAAAACAAAATACATAAGGGATATTTAAATTCTATCCATTTCAGAGATTTGTGCACACGTATCCTTGCCCATGGCTGCCGGAATTTCTCCCTTTCCCCAAACCCAAAACAGTGTGGAGATGCATGCACCTGACAACGTCTGGATTGCTCTGAGGATGCATACAATGACTAATGCACTGAATTATCCAATAATGAATATTGTAATTCTCAACACATTCAAAAGTACAATGAGGAAATAATTATGAAAAAAAAATGCTGCGTTATAATGTCAAAAAGAGGAGTCTCATCACAAAGCTAAACCATACTGAGCTGCCAGACAGTTTTTGAATACACTTGACGCAAGAATGACTAAACCAACAATTGGTTTCATATGCAAATTACTGTGACCATTAACTAGAGTTACAATGGCAAAGTGCACTATTCACAGAGGATTGGAAGATAGCTGCAATCACAGCATTGTAAGATGGCGACAGACATACCTTTAAGCTTAGCGCTAGTTAATGGTCATGGGAATTTGCATATGAAACCGATTGTTGGTTTCGGTGGCTATGCCACTGTATTGTTTATGAGGGTGGGGATAACTGCAGCCAGTTGACACTGAGAAGGTCACTTAGATGAGTGATGAAATTTAAATCAAATTAAGTTTCCTTTATTAATCCCATTGGGGAAATTCAGTTACTGTAAATTAACCCATCCGGGCTGTGATCTGTGAAGCCAGTAGCAGTGGGCTGCCGCCTTCATGCTGCGCCCGGGGACCAACTCCAGTTCTTTTCATGCTGCGCCCAGGGACCAACTCCAGTTCTTTTCATGCTGCGCCCGGGGACCAACTCCAGTTCTTTTCATGCTGCGCCCGGGGACCAACTCCAGCAACTCCAGTTCTTCTCATGATGCGCCCGGGGACCAACTCCAGTTCTTTTCATGCTGCGCCCGGGGACCAACTCCAGTTTCTTTTCATGCTGCGCCCGGGGACCAACTCCAGTTCTTTTCCCATTGCCTTGCTCAGGGGCACAGACAGGAGTATAAACCCTAACATGCATGTTTCTTTTTGACGGTGGGGGAAACTGGAGCACCTGGAGGAAACCCACCGCAGACATGCACGGGGTGAATATGCAAACTCCACACAGAGGATGACCTGGGATGACCCCCAAGGTTGGACAACTCTGGGGTTCGAATCCAGGAGGCGACAGCACTAACCACCCTGCTGCCCAAATGTTTCTCTCAATAAATGTTGTGTCCAGATGAACCGATTCAACTTTCTGGTACCCCCTTAAAATAGCTTTAAATATGGGCCACCGGCTTTACCTGTCTGTTGGCGGTGGCTCTCCGAGCCTGGCTGCTTGTGTAGCGGCTGTTGGACCGCAGGGCATTGCCCTTCACTGAATCAGGAGAGCTTGATGAGGAGGTGCCACAGCACTGGGAGAAACGTAGGCAGCGGCTGTAGTCCTTCTGGCCCTGTAAAACAAGCACACACTTAAACACACAATGCATTTACATGTATGAGAATGAAAACGGCTTTGTATAATTGCCTTTGAAAACAACAACAACACACACACACACACCTTTCTGGTGAGGGTGCAGTGCAGTATAGTAATGAGCAGGCCCTGGGCGGTGTTGAGGGAAGAGAAGAGGTAGGCCAGAAGCAGAGAGGGGGCAGAGAGGAACACGAGGCCTGACGACCATGTCACGCTCTGCAGGAAGAGCAGGGTGAGGGATCCCACTGCCCACGCCCTGGCAGCACCCGGAAAAGAGGAGAGGAGGTGTTACTCAAAAGTGAGGGACACCGTGGGTAACAAGGCTCGTAGTCTTGCACGTTTTCCTGACTTTCCCCAGGTTTAATTTGAAAGCCAAAACTACTGAATGAAGGTAGACCTGTCTGTGTTAGCGTTCTACCCATCATCCTCCCTGGCCCCGAAATGGACGGTGACGTGTTGTGATACTGACCTTAGGTTGTCATGACGACTAGAGTCTGGCTTGAGGGCAGCGGAGCTGTGCATCTTATGCAGGGTCATCACCAAGACAATCAGGTTCAGCTGAAGTGAAATAAAGCCAAATGACGACACCGTCAAATATTGTACGATATCCGCATGCTAATCTGAGTAGATGACCGTTAGTGGTGATCGGGTTCGGTTTACGACGACAGACGCGCTGGATATAATACACACATTAGATGTGATTGGCGTGTTTTGAAGTTATTGTCATCAAGTGTGTGAGAGCGTTAGGTTTCACCGTTATAATGACAGCTACAGGTCCAAGGAAACTCCAGATGAAGTAGTTGTCAGTCCGCAGCCAGCACCTACACACACACACACACACACACACACAAATCACAGGAAAGGTGAATAATGCAAAACTTGTGTTCATCATGACAATATACATAAATACAGTATGTGCACAACCGCACCACAAAATGAATGACACACAGACATACACAAATACTTGTATGCACACAAACAAACACGCGCATGCAAACATGCAACCACCTACGCAGCGTTCGAGCCGTAGCCCCTGAAGTCAATAGCTGCAGACACAGCCACCACTAGCCCCGGGACGGAGTAACCGCAGAGGTAGAAGTACTTCCTCCTGGAGTTTCGCCCCTCAAATACCTCCCGCTGCAGCAGGTAGAGCTCCACCCCTTCCAGACACAACCAGCAGAACACAGAGAGCAGGGAGAAGTGCAACAGGCCGGCGATGATGGAGCATACCACCTAGAAATGCGGAAAGGAGGCGTAAATTCAAAATGGGCAGGCAAGAAGATGGAGGGAGAGGGAAATGTAATGAGAAGAGCTCTCTACTATAGCAGATAGATAGATAGATAGATAGATAGATAGATAGATAGATAGATAGATAGATAGATAGATAGATAGATAGATAGATAGATAGATAGATAGATAGATAGATAGATAGATAGATAGATAGATAGAAACAGCTCCTCTCAGGTGAGGATGGCCCTGCAGGGGATTGTGTGATCGGTCTGAGCGCGCCCCCGCCCTGCAGAGCCTATACAACAAGAGGTGTGGAAGCAGAGCTAGGGGGATAGCAAAAGACCCCCAACACCCCGGCAATGGACTGTTTGTGTGGCTGCGACCAGGCAAGCGCCTGTGCTGCCACAGATCACACGCTGATAGACTAAGGAAGAGTTTTGTCCCAGTGGCTATCAGAGCCCTGAACAATGAACAATAAGCTCTTGAAGGACAATATACCCAAGGACATTCACCTATACATACAAATACTGTTGCCTCTTTATGTGTGCTGTTGTCACTTTATTTGCACTGTTCTTTTAACAATGTTTACTTTTTGTATATTTTATATATTTCTCATAAATTTTGCTCTTTGTTTGTTACATTTTATCTGGTACATTTTGCTTATAGCTTAGTTTTTATAATTTCTTGTATTTGTACTGTGTACTGCCTGGGAGTCATGTTAATATCATATTTCAACAGCCTTAAAGTGCATTTACACCAAACCTCCACTAGGGCACAAATCACAGTTTTAACAGCTCACTACTCCACACATTACATACATAACATTACGACAGTCGACAAACTCACTGTGAACTGGGTCTTCTTGGCACCAATAAGGAACAGAAGCTCCGTGACGAGGAGGTTGGCCCACAGGTTGCAGTGGATACTGCTGTGGTCTGTATGCCAGGGCGCCCCCTGGCAACACAGGGTGGTGAGGCAGGCAGCCAAACAAACCAGGGTGACAGCAATGCCCACCCAGGAGATCACATAGACCAGCAGCTCTTCCACGCCGACCCCAGACTGACAAGAGGAGAGGAGGGAGTAAAGACAGGATCTGTCGTTTAAACGAGGTGTGTGTGTGTGCGTGTGACTTACAGCAGGTTGTTGGTAGGTCATAAGGACAGCATAGCTAGACAGGTGGTTGCAGGCACAGGTAGTGTGTGTGTTGTTGGTGTGTAACAGACGACAACCCTGTATAGACCACCTGCCGCTGCCCGAGGTTCCTGACATGTTCCAGAACGAACAGTTGGGGCCGAAGTGGTTTTCCAACTAAAGGAGATAGACACAAACAAGTACATATTTATATGTATGGGATAAATTTAGACCCACACATAATCTCTCTCTCACACACACACATACACACACACACACACACACACACACACACACGCATGCACCTATGCACACACCTGCAGGTGTCTGAGAGTGAAGATGACAGGATCAGAAAGGTAGACCCTGTTGGCTCCTCTGTGGACAGAGGCAGAGATGACATGGGAATTGACCACCAGCTTTCGACCCCTGACCTCTGACCCTTGACCTGCTCCAAGCCCCGGCCCGAGGCGCAGGGTGGAATTCTGGGTGGTCAGGAAGGACCCCAGGTTCTTGTAGAGGGACAGGACCAACTTCACCTGGCCTAGAGGTAAAGAGACATGAGGGAGAATAACAGAGAGGGGTGAGAGAAGTCATCATGTCCTTCGCTTTTTTTGGGGGGGGGGGGATTTTTTTCCCTTTTTTTTTCTTCCCAGTTGTTACCCAACTCTTCCGAGACGTCCCGATTGCTGCTCCACCCCCTCCGCCGATCCGGGGAGGGCTGCAGACTACCACATGCCTCCTTCAATACATGTGGAGTCGCCAGCCACTTCTTTTCACCTGACAGTGAGGGGTTTCACCAGGGGGACGCAGTGCGTGGGAGGATCACGCCATTCCCCCCCAGCCCCCCCTCCCCCGAACAGGCGCCTCAAACAACCAGAGGAGGCGCTAGTTCAGCGACCAGAACACATACCCACAGCCGGCTTCCCAACCGCAGACAGGGCCAATTGTGTCTGTAGGGACGCCTGACCAAGCCAGAGACAACACGGGGATTCGAACCGGTGATCCCCGTGTTGCTAGGCAACGGAATAGACCGCTACGCCACCCGGGATCACGTAATTTCCACGCGGCAGGAGTTTTTCCGATATCTCACTTCCAATGAGATACTTAGTGTTTCTTATCATACCCTATTTTTGGCATCTACCCATCGTTTCACAAATAATGCGATACAGATCATCAGGTGTGACGCCTGAAAGGTGCTGGTGTTACAGAAAAGTGTGCATCACAAACCGTTGTTGCTGTATTGTTGCAAGGCCAGCGCCGAGATCTGTAGAATACTGTCGCTGTCATAGGTATGAGGGAAGGTCAGATCCTGTATATCTGCTTCTGTGTTCAGTACGTACACTTCCAGATCTACACACACACACACACACACACACACACATGAATTAATTGGAAATGTATTCAGCGGATTGCATATCTTTGGAGGGGAGGAGAGACGAGAGACAAATCTTGTTCATGCAAATGCACCTACGTACCAACATTTGGCGCCCTGTCGCTGAAACGGCCTTCGTAAAGGTTGTTGGCCAACAGAAACGCCCCTTTCTCGATTGCGTCCAGCAGCAGTGAGGCCGAGTGGGACTGGTCGGCGTTGCTCATGTCAGCCCAAGAAACCAGAGCCTCGGGGCCCAACAAGTTGTCGACTGTCTGAACGACCGCCTGAGAGAGACAGGGGTATTTAGATTGAGAGAGAGAGAGAAGGAGGAAGGGAGAGGAACGCCGAGACGAAAATAGACATCATTATCTGCACAAATAAAAACACCCCTATTTCGAACACCCGTGATGCGAAATGAGTCACAGTTCCTCAACAGCAACGTAGAACAGCGGTTACGGTATCGCACCCACGCCACTAGTGTTACAACCGCTAGTTAAGCTATTACTGGCAACAATAAACGATCTTCAACCCGTTTTCTATTGTATCAGACCCAAGCATGAGACAGGTTGAGGTAGACCGAACAACGTTTACTTATTCGACAGCGGTATGTCAGTACAGTGTGGGGTTCTTAAGGTTACAGCGTCACTTAGAGGTACCCTCCAGTACTACAACATCAATACATCACACGTTTGCTTCTCTCGCGCAGGGTGAAAGCTTACCTGAACGTAGGCTCTACACGTGCGCTCCCTCTTCTGCAGCTGAAACGGACGCCAAACGTCTATTGTTAGAGTCATTACCGCTGACGTTTCTGAATTCATTTCGAAAAAAAAAGTTCAAGTGGAGGTCTGTCCCGAAAGCCAGACCCCCAATACCTTGTTGTAGTTGCGTGTTGCGGACTCCTTGTTGGCTGGTCTCAAGGCCTGGAGCTGGGAGTCCAAGATGTCCAATAGCTGCTCAATCAGTCTAACGGACATGCTGACGTCCCCGGCGTACACCCGCCCCCTTGTCAGGTTGACCAGCTCACCGGCAATGTTGGCTGCGTTCTCCCCACTCTTAATCTGGGGGGGGGGGAGTTGAGGAGTAGGGGGGTTTATAATACCAAATTATTTTTGACATTTAGGAAAGAACCACTTGCTCATTGGCTGTAGGGCTTTTGCAGAGTTTGTTTGTGTGTGTGTGTGTGTGTGTGTGTGTGTGTGTGTGTGTGTGTGTGTGTGTGTGTGTGTGTGTGTGTGTGTGTGTGTGTGTGTGTGTGTGTGTGTGCGCGCTATGTGACTAACCTTCTGTGCAATCTGGCTGACCCAAGGAGATGTGCAGTTGGAAAGGTCAGGCCCTCTGGAGCTCCATCCCACTGGGGACAACATGCACTGATAGGAGGCTATACCTGAAGAGAAATATGGAAAGTGAGGCTAAGACAGCATAAAATAGGAAAGGGGCAATGGGTGGATGAGGGCCTGGGGGGGGGGTGGATAGGGGATGGGAGTGAACAAGACAAGGAGAGAGCGGGCAAACGAGAGGCTGTGGTGGGTGATGAAAGTACCTGAATGCAGTTTGTCCTCTTTGTCTATGGCCTTGAAATTACATTCGTCATTTCAATGCACTCTCAGGCATCCTATTATATCAGGGTGCATTAACAAACAAGTGAGGGGGGCATCCGGGTAGCGTAGCGGTCTATTCCATTGCCCACCAACACGGGGATCACCGGTTCGAATCCTCGTGTTACCTGCAGCTTGGTTGGGCGTCCCTACAGACACAATTGGCCATGTGGGTATGTGTCCTGGTCGCTGCACTAGCACCTCCTTTGTTTGGGGCACCTGTTCGGGGGGGGGGGGACTGGAGAGAATACCATGGTCCTCCCACACACTACGTCCCCCCTGGTGAAACTCCTCACTGTCAGGTGAAAAGAAGCGGCTGGCGACTCCACCTGTATCGGAGGAGGCCAGTGGTAGTCTGCAGCCCTCCCTGGAATGGCAGAGGGGGTGGAGCAGCCACCAGGACGGCTTGGAATAGTGGGGTAATTGGCCGGATACAATTGGAGAGAAAAAAGGGGGGGCTAACAAGTGAGGAAACTCAGAAGTAGCACTGAGCTCGCGTTGTGGTCAGCTCAGCCGGACAGCTCGCATTGCTTTCAGATCCCCCAGTACTCGACACGCAATTAGGCGCCTGAAAGAGCGTACAGCGGAAACACATCCTCAAACCGCCAAGCAAGGAGGTGGGCATGTTGGAGGCGTTGACAAGGATGAAGCTGTTCTACGAATGAAACCAAAGGTCTGCTCTCGAATGTGGAAAGTCTAGCATTCAGTCTGCACCCGTGATGGTTTGCAGAGCTACACCCTCTCGACGTTGTTGAAACGTCCTCCTCTCCACATGCATGGAGGAGCATGGGCGTCCGGGCAGCGTAGCGGTCTATTCCGTTGCCTACCACCACGGGATCGCCTGCTCGAATCCCCGTGTTACCTCCGGCTTGGTCGGGCGTCCCTACAGACACAATTGGCCGTGTCTGCGGGTGGGAAGTCGGATGTGGGCATTTGCCCTGGTGGCTGAACTAGCGCCTCCTCTGGTAGGACCGGCAGAGAGGGGGTGGAGCAGTGACCGGGACGGCTCAGAAACAGCGGGGTAATTGGCCAGATATGATGAGGGAGAAAAAGGGGTAAAATTGAAAAAATGAAATAAAATAGAAGTTGCACGGAGGAGCACAGGAAATGGGTCCATTGCAGGGCACTGGTGTCTCAGCCTACCAAGGGAAAGAAGCACAGTTTCCTTTATACCCAGCACTGTTTAGGGTTCCTTATAGTATTGATATTGCACTGTGTTAAGAAATCCAAACTCAGATCCGACCGAAGACAAAATATTTAAGAATAAAACAACATAAAAAAAATAAACTAGATAAACTAAGCTAAAATAAAACAACGCTAAAGTGTGGCTGCACCAGAATGTGTGCAGATTAGTGCCTTCCGAAGACAGATGCCACACGGAAATAACGAGCGCAACCGAGGCCTATGTGTGTCTCCAGACTTCCCTCTCTTCTCTCTCTTTTTCAGTACAAAACCAGTCACGCCCATTTTTCAGGTGTAAACATAGCGGGAGATAAGATAATTCTCTTGATCTAATCAGCACCGCGGTGCTAAACTCGTGTCCGAGTATTAACACGATTAACACGGGACAAAATGCACCCACATCTCATCTGCATAATCTGCAAAACATATTTTTCTCAGCAGAGGAGATGAGAAAGGGAGATAAAAGAGAGAAGAAAAAAAACACTTCACCCACCTATTCAACAGCACCTCTCTCTCTTTCTCTCTCTCTCTATCTCACGCTTTCTGTTTCGCCAGCACGCTCACGCACTTTCTTCTTCTACCTCTCATGTAAAGGCAAGTTCAAAGAGAGTACACCTGACTACATTTCAAAGGAAAACGATACAGATACTCACATGCAAATAACACACACACACACACACACACACACACACACACACACACACACACACACACACGAGTGTGGGTGTAAGATTGCAGAGAACATAGTGTAACGTGCATGGATAAGTAGACACGCTGGCCGCTGGCTGGCGGGTCGGACCCTTTGGTCGAGCGGTCAGTGGTGTCTCCCGCGGCGCGGGAGCTACGGGTTGTCCCCCCGAATTCGCTACAATATAAACAAAAATAGCATATTCAAGCCAAAATGATATCCAAAGCAGGGGGGTCCGCGGTGGTGTAGCGGTCTAAGCATCGGCTTTGTGTCGACGCAGTTGCCCACTGGGGACCGGGGGTTCGCGCCCCGGTCTCGTCAGATCCGACAATGGCCGGACTCGACGAAGCAGCGATAATGGCAACGCAGTCTTCGGGAGGGGCGCGGAGTCGGCTTGTGTTCGTCACATGAATGCGTCTCTGGGTGTATGGGAAAAAGCAGTGGTTCGGCCTGGATTCGCCTCGAGGCGTCTCCTTCGAGACTGCCGGCCGGAGAGATGCAGTTGACGAACGCATACAGTACGAGGATGGGTGTTTGAACTAAAATAGGGATCGATTGGCCACTAACTTGGGGGAAAAATCAGAAATAAATGTATGGAGAAAAAAAAAAGGTATCCAAAGCTCACCAATGCTTACTCACGGGCACACTCTCTCACATGTACACATATCACACATTTACCAAGAGATCCTTTGGGGCAGGGCCTCTCCACCGTCTCGCCCTTCAGAGTTGGGGGCCACTGCACCCCTCGTGCCACCCGGCCCTCACATCCCCCCACCTGACCCGGGCTTCCGGGAGCCAAGGGGACACGCAGGGGTGGACGCGGGGTCAAGGGGACCATGGCTGTGATGGGGCGCTGGTCAAAGGGTCCTCGGTTGATCACGCCGATGGGGTGAGACGCCGAGGGGCGCACAGGGGTCAGGGCCACGGTGGCCGTGTAGGAGCGTACGGTGGTCATCAGAGAAGAGAGCGGACCTGAGCGGGATGAGGAGGGTTAACTCATACCACTGCCTTGGTAAATAGAAAGAAACACAAGCCGGCATGCATGTTCGACAAACCTTTGGTGGGCGGTGGCGGCGTGAACTGCAGCGGGTACCGTAGTACGTAGTAGTTATTCCACACGTACAGCTGGTTGTCTCTGGGGTTGTAGTCTATGGAGGAAATGTACTGGTAGGGGTTGGGGAATGGGATTTGAACGGGGAACTCCTGGCCTCGGCTGGTGTCATACGCGTAGACGACCATGTCGCCACCGACCCTGCCGTCCGCCTGCCCCTCGTCGTCTTGGAAGACGGACCGCACGGCGTAGAGCACACCGCAGGCCATGAAGGCATTACTCGCCCCGCGTTTGTCGAACCCGGTGGCCCACGTGCCCTCAAAGCGCAAGGTGTACGGGTTCACCTGGAGAACAAGATGGGGTCACGGGGACAAGATGGAGACCAAGATGAGTGGGAGCGATCGCCCTTCTTTCTTCCCTCGCCCCTTTACTCCGCGACCTCCCCCCCCACAGCGTCCATCTCGCTCCCTTCCTTTCTCTTACCTGGCTGACCACGATGCGTCCGTTGTTGGCCTCGGTTGAGTAGATGACCCAGAGGCCGTTCTCGTCCACTGCCAGGTCGATATCCGACTTCCCCCCCCAGCGGTAAGGCGAGGTGTCGTGGTAGTTGGCGTTGACCACCACGGCCTCGCCGCTCTTGATGCGTGTCCGTAGGTCGTACTTGACAAGGTTGCGCGTGCGCTCCTTGTTGTAGAAGACGGCGCCGTCGTACACCACAAAGCCCGTGCCGTCCACGCGGCTCGGCAACCTAAAGGCCCGAAGAAAACAGAAATTAGACAGTATATATATATATATATATATATATATATATATATACATTAACACAGGTACAGGGGAAAAATGTATTAATGCATTG
Source organism: Lampris incognitus (assembly GCF_029633865.1). Taxonomy (NCBI): domain Eukaryota; kingdom Metazoa; phylum Chordata; class Actinopteri; order Lampriformes; family Lampridae; genus Lampris; species Lampris incognitus. The sequence continues at coordinate 21,260,976 of NC_079215.1, forward strand.
CAATAGAGGCCTGTTTTGTGCGTCACACACTCAACAGCTGCTACTGTGGTTAAACAAAGAATCATACTTCCCCTGTATCTGTGCTGATATTCCGCTCAACACCATTGACGGTTTCAGGGAAAAAAACACTATATATACACTCACCGGCCACTTTATTAGGCACACCCGTCCAACTGCTCGTTAACGAAAATTTCTAATCAGCCAATCACATGGCAGCAACTCAATGCATTTAGGCATGTAGACATGGTCAAGACGATCTGCTGCAGTTCAAACCGAGCATCAGAATGGGGAAGAAAGGTGATTTAAGTGACTTTGAACGTGGCATGGTTGTTGGTGCCAGAAGGGCTGGTCTGAGTATTTCAGAAACTGCTGATCTACTGGGATTTTCACGCACAACCATCTCTAGGGTTTACAGAGAATGGTCCGAAGAAGAGAAAATATCCAGTGAGCGGCAGTTCTGTGGGCGAAAATGCCTTGTTGATGCCAGAGGTCAGAGGAGACTGGCCAGACTGGTTCGAGCTGATAGAAAGGCAACAGTAACTCAAATAATCACTCATTACAACTGAGGTATGCAGAAGAGCATCTCTGAACGCACAACACGTCGAACCTTGAGGCAGATGGGCTACAGCAGCAGAAGACCACACCGGGTGCCACTCCTGTCAGCTAAGAACAGGAAACTGAGGCTACAGTTCGCACAGGCTCACCAAAATTGGACAATAGAAGATTGGAAAAACGTTGCCTGGTCTGATGAGTCTCGATTTCTGCCGTGACATTCGGATGGTAGGGTCAGAATTTGGCGTCAACAACATGAAAGCATGGATCCATCCTGCCTTGTATCAACGGTTCAGGCTGGTGGTGGTGGTGTAATGGTGTGGGGGATATTTTCTTGGCACACTTTGGGCCCCTTAGTACCAATTGAGCATCGTGTCAACGCCACAGCCTACCTGAGTATTGTTGCTGACCATGTCCATCCCTTTATGACCACAGTGTTCCCATCTTTTGATGGCTACTTCCAGCAGGATAACGCACCATGTCATAAAGCTCGAATCATCTCAGACTGGTTTCTTGAACATGACAATGAGTTCACTGTACTCAAATGGCCTCCACAGTCACCAGATCTCAATCCAATATAGCACCTTTGGGATGTGGTTGACCGGGAGATTCGCATCATGGATGTGCAGCTGACAAATCTGCAGCAACTGCGTGATGCTATCATGTCAATATGGACCAAACTCTCTGAGGAATGTTTCCAGTACCTTGTTGAATCTATGCCACGAAGGATTAAGGCAGTTCTGAAGGCAAAAGGGGGTCCAACCCGGTACTAGCAAGGTGTACCTAATAAAGTGGCCAGTGAGTGTATATATAGTGTTTTTTATATATATAGTGTTTATATATATAGTGCATATAGTGTTTTTATAGCTATATATATATATATATATATATATATATATATATATATATATAGTAGCGAAGTAGCGAAGTAGTAGCGGGGGGGATAGTAGCGGGGTAGCGAAGTCGCTACCCCGTCAGAATTGTGCCGTCCTGTTTTACCCATCAGGCACTGCGTGCAGATTGTCAGTTGTTATTAAATGTTTTGTAAGTGTTTTATGTGGTTTTATGTGTTTATGTGATTACTATTTGTTGTGGTGTAATTGTAGTTGTCATTCTGTTGTGTTGTGTAACCTTGGTACTGAAACCCTGAACAACTTTGTTGTTCGAGTAGATGACTCCCATGTATTGCGTCACATTTCTTGTAAGTTCTTATTTCTGCGTGAGTTCAATAAAGGGGCTGCAAAATTACCTTTGTCGTTACTTCTGTGTTCGCCACAATGTATATATAAATTTAGCACAACAAGTAAGGAAATGTGTGTTTGGTAGATTGTGTCTTTGTTGTAACAAGGCTTCTTGGCAATAAATCTTATATCAGGCAGCTGATTGTCAGCACCTGGGGTACCAGAAGCTCAAAATAAGAGTCAATAGCAACAGCAAAATAAGCTGTTCGGCATTGACAGAGAAGATTTGGCAAATTTTTCATGGGCACAACCCACAAATGCATGTTCCTTACAAATGTGGCGCCATTTAAAAGGGGAAATAAACAGGCTTTCCAACGGTGTACACACACACAGACAAATGGGCACGGACATCACTCACTTGTAGGTGGTGGTGACCCTGTTCTGCCGGTAGTCATCCCAGGAGGCATACTCATACAGCACCTCCGTCCTATAGGGCGTCCATGGCATGACATATAGTCTGTCACCTGCCTGCAGTGGGTCCTTACACCACGCCCCTGACTGATGCTCTGCCTCCAGGAGAGAGGAAGCTGGCTGGATGCTGAGCAGTGAGCCGGGACACACAAAAACTGGGAGGCGGGAAGTTGTGTGAGGTGGGGGTGGAAGGGGGTGGTGGATGGGGGACAGAGAGGGGGAAATGAGGGGGGGGGGTAGGCAAGAGAAAGAAAAAAAAACAGGATAGAATGAGAAGATAATGGCGCCAGGTATTGCAGAAAAGGATAGATATATGAAGAATGGATCGAAGCAGAAGCAGTGTGTGCGGCGACATATAGAGAGACAAAGAAGAGAGAGACAAAGAAAGAAAGAGAGAGAGAGAGAGAGAGAGAGAGAGAGAGAGAGAGAGAGAGAGAGAGAGAGAGAGAGAGAGAGAGAGAGAGAGAGGGTTTTTGTTTTTTTTAAACACCTGTGAGGTTCTTCAAGGGCAAGTGAAGAGACATAAAGGGCTGAAAATTGCACATTGTGTTGTGAGTAATACAACAGGGACACTGCAATGAAAGGGATATGAGAATATATATATATATATGTATGTGCTTGTGCGTGTGTGTGTGCGTGTGTGTGTGTCTATGTGATGGTGTGCGACTGAAGGTGTGACTACCTGCATGTGCAGTGTGTTCACACACCTGTGCAATCACGTGTGCTGGTGTGTACGCATGCATGGGTGTTGGTGTTAGTGCATATAGGGTGAAGAGTGTGAGGTAGAGTCGGGGCGCAGAGGGCGAGCCTATATTTTTGCCTTGAAGTGAATGAGAGGGCAGGTTAGTTTACGCACAAGGACCGGTCCACTCACAAGTCAACCACTGTATGGACACGTATGTATCAGAAACAGTCTCACACTGGCATGCAAGTAGGCATGCATGCACACACACACACACACACACACACACACACTCACACTCACACACAGGCAGTGCCTAGTAAGCACACACCCAGATAGATAGATAGATAGATAGAGAGAGAGACAATCACGCACATTTTGGTCTTATTTTTCC
>NC_079215.1:21271755-21276755 GCF_029633865.1 Lampris incognitus
TGGTGATTTTGCTTTTAGCCCTAAATCTATTAATGTTCAAAAGATTCCCATCATCTCTGTAAATGATTTCAACTCCCTGAGGCAGATTGGGACCCATGAGCTGGAGAATGGTGGCAATGAAGACAGAGAACAGGGTTGAGCAATGACATGGCCTTGTTTAACTCCTGTGTGGACCTTGAAGGACTCTGTCTCTTCTCCATAATGGCTGAGTACTCTGGGTGACATATTGTCATGTAGTTATCATAGTAATCAGATATATTTGTCAGGGCAGCCTATTTTTGACAGAACTATCCAGACAGCCTGACAGTTTACAGAATCGAAAGCTTTGGTTAAGTCTCTAAAGGCCACATACAATGGTTGAGTCTGTTTCTGAGCTTTTAGTGTCCATGGTGCCTCTGTTAGGACAGAAACCGCTCTGGGATTCTGGCAGAATTTCTTTCCTCTGATTTTGGGAGGAGTCTGTTGATCAAGACCCTAGCCAGAGCTTTCCCTGTGGAAGAAAGTAGGGAAATGTCACGGTAGTTTCTGCACTCAGCTTTGTCCCCTTTCTTAGAGATAGAGACAATGAGTGTGTCCCTAAGTTGTGCAGGGATTTCCTTTTTTCCCATATTCTAGGTAGTAGGGCATGGATATGTCTGAGGAGTGTAAGTCCACCTGCTCTCAGTACTTCTGCCGATATTTCACCAGGATCAGCAGCCTTGTTGATTTTCATCTTCCTGATGGCATCTTGGAATTAGACTAGGTGGCGCTGCCTTGTCTTCCTCATTGGGCTGTTGAAGGAGTTGTTGGAGAGCATCCATCTCAGGGCTACAGTCCCGGTTTAAAAGGTGCTGGTCATGCTCTTTCCACCTCTCGTTGATTGACTTATTCTCTGTTAGCAGTGTGTGCCCATCTTTGGAGCGAAGGGGGGTTAGACGGTGGTGGCTGGGACTGTATATTGCTTTAGTAGCACCAAAGAAGTCTGCAAGGTGTTGGATCTCAAGGGCCTTCTTTGTCCACCATTGGTTATTCAATTCCTTTATCCATCTTTGGATGGCTGACTTTCCTCTTGTATGGGCAGCTCATTTGTTTAACCAGTTGATGTCATTCTGCCAGATAGTAAAGGTTTGCCTCTTGATGTTGGCTAACCGTTGGATTTCTAGGTCATTCTCATCAAACCAATCTTGGTGGTTCTTCATCTTATGTTCAAGAGTGGATTTACAGCTACCAGGGATTGTAGTCCTGAGCATATCCCAGTGGCTTTCAATATCATCTAGATACTGCTTGGGCATAGATGTAGTGAGCATGGCCTGGAACTGTTGATGAGAGGAGCTATTAGTCAGTCATTTGAGGTTGAACTTTGGGCGGCTTTGCTTTTTCTGCACCCTTCTTTTCCGGTGAAGATGGATGGACAGGGTGGAGCGGCTAAGGCAGTGGTAAGTCCGGCAGTCATCTGCACTGATTATCACTCTGGTGTTAAGTACCTCTCATCGGTCTCTTGGACAGATGATAATGTACTCAGTGAGGTGCCAAATGTTAGAATGAGGGTGCCTCCAGGTTGTTTTAAATTTGTACTCTGGTGGAAGAGTGTGTCGGTGATGATTAGGCTGTGTTCTGAGCATGTTGTTAACAGCAGGATGCCATTGGATTTTGTGTTTCCAACTCCTTCCTTGCCGATTATGCCTTTCTACAAGTTGTAATTTTGTCCCACTCTGGTAATGAAATATCTAAACAGGATTAGCTTATCCTGCTTGAGGACTTTGTTGAGAACATTGTCCAGGTTGGCCTTGTGAGTCAAGTGTTGGAGCATATGCACTGATGACAGTGATGATTTGGTATTTTACAAGCACCAGTTGTGTTGTCATCAGGTGTTCATTGATGCCCAGAGGAAGCTCAGCAAGGTGGCAAATGAGGCTGTTTGTGATGGTAAAGCCCACACCGTGGATCCTCGGCTCATCACCTGCGTTTCCTTTCCAGAAAAAAAGGATAGCCAACTTTCTCCTCTTTCAGCAGAGTGTGGCAATATCAACCCGGAATCTCCTCAGCTCTCGTGCGATGATGGCAGTGCCCGATTCAGGTCTATCGCTGGATTGATTGCCCATGAGGATTCGCATGTTCCAGGCTCCAAAATATACGAGCTTCTGTTTCTGACTGCATGATGGTGATCCCTGCAGTGGTCCAGACAGGAGTTATAAGGCAGACTGTGTTTAGGGCACCTTTTCTAGCCCCCTCCCCAACTGGGGTGAGCAGAGCGAAACCTATAGGGCTGTTTAGTCGTGGGTGCAGCAGCCGAGAAGCTCCTCTCTCCCAGTCCCAGGGCTTAGCAACTGATAATGCACCCACCAGCAGTGTGCCAGCTTGTGGCTAGGGGCTGCCAGACATCACTGTCCTGCCCCTGTCACCGCTTCCTGGTCATCGCAGGGCTTTGACTCAGGGTGTCTATGGGTTGATTCCCTTGCGGGAGGACACCTGTGTGTGACAGCTTTTTACGTGGAATGGATGATGAGCCTGCAGCCACCACACGGTCCTTGGCAAGGGGTGGCCAGTGTCCAATGGCATGGAGAACCAAGGCGATTGGGGACCACCCTCTGTTGCAGCCTTCTTCCGCCTTCACCGCCATTGTGACCTGGAGACATCATCTGCCAGTTCCGCCGTTGAGGTCTTTGTTGGATCGCGCTTTGTCTGGAGCCTCCCCCTTGACCTATCTGCCTTGGGTGACCCTACTAGGAGCCAAGCTTCGGACGGCACCAGTTTTGGGGATCATTAGTACATGCACGCTTCTCTGCCACGGCAAGGTGGTGATCCAGAGAAAGAAACACACACACACACACACACACACACACACACACACACACACACACACACACACACACACACACACACACACACACACACACACACACACACACACACATACAAACACACACAAATGAGATTCATGGCATAATGACTTCCATCCTGTTTGTATCATCACTCCATACGTGAGCACAGTATGTACAGTAGTGCATTTATGACACCATTCATGCATTTATAACTATATATCGATCAGCTGAACTGATTCAGCAACTGTATCTCATCACCCCCCCCCCACACACACACACACCTCTGGGCCATGATCTTTAATGCGTCGGGGAGGTAACACTGTGTGTTCTCCATCTGGAAAGGGTCTGCGTCACAGATTTTGTCATCAGTACGCCCGTAGTTGGCGGTCTCCACCATCACCACGTCGCTGCCAGGGCAACGCAACTCAATGGGGTAGCCCTCGCACGCCAGCTCCCTGCGCAGCAGCCCGAATGGCATGGCGGCCCTGGACATGGCTGGGGATGGGTGGTAGTGGTGGTGGGGGTTAAGTTAAGGTGGGGGATAAAAGGTGGAGGTGGCAAGGGAGAGAAAGAAAGAAAGAAAGAAAGAAAGAAAGAAAGAAAGAAAGAAAGAAAGAAAGAAAGAAAGAAAGAAAGAAAGAAAGAAACAAACAAACAAACAAACAAACAAACAAACAAACAAACAAACAAAGAGAGAAACAATGAGAGAGAAACAAAGAGAAGAAAACAAGAAACAAAGTTTTTTGGTTCAGACGACAAGAAATGTTGATGGACCAACCAATGGATAATCAGCGGAGGCACTAATGAATTGATTCGAACCCAGGTAATACTAACACGACAGCGCGCCACCAACTGTGGTTACCTTGATGATTGTCTTGACAGTAATCCCACAACCAGCACAAGCATTAGCACACCCAAATTTCTGCTTTTGAGTCACGTAAACTCTGAGAAAAAGAACAAAAGATTTCTTCTTCTTCTTCTTCTTCTTCTTCTTCTTCTTCTTCTTCTTCTTCTTCTTCTTTTTTCACAGCGACTACCTGTTCAAGTCATCCCACCAGAAAATGCAGGGGCAGTGTATTTAATGATATAAGTATATATTCCATCCATTATCCAAACTGCACATTCCTGCTGTCGGGGTCGTGGGGGTGCTGGAGCCTATCCCAGCAGTCATACAAACTTATATAATTATACTCCTGTTATATAAGCAACAAGGAAGAGGCCTTCGCATGTTGCTTGATGCATGAGCACACGACAGAGCCGTTTTTTTATTAAAACTAATATTATCTGTCCCACTGGACTAAGGGCAACGGTAGGCTCGATCCCATCACATCATATAATAAACTGAATAAACTATCATGAAAAAAATAAATGAACCTTTCTTTCAAGTGAACTTAATACTGTATCTTTCATATCATAGTTCAAATGTTCTGTGGAACTGTTTAAGAAACAAATCAGCCATCCTTGGATCAAATTCACATATAATTATGAAAAAAGTCAGCTGTGTGAGCAGCCCCTGTAGCTATCCATGGTACTGAATCCAAGGCTGCTTGTTGACTGGTCGTTAGAGGAGTTCTACGCTGGTTCTGAAACATTGCCTTTGGCTGGCTCCAAACTTCAAATGTTTCTTTAATTAATTAAATAATAAAGGAAACCTTTTTTTGTACAAATTTTGCCAAGCTGACTTTGTCTCACTCTAACCAAGCAAGCGCTGTGCTGAATGCCAGTTCATCAACAACAACAAAAAGGTATTCGTTTGAGAAGGTTAATCCCACTCATCCGGGTCCTGAGAGAGCAACAAATTCGATAAAAAAAGGAAAAAAAAAGGTTTATATGCTTCAAATGACCAGTGACATCCTGCTAATTGCCGTGCTAGACGTAGACGCGACACCTCCTAAGGGGTGTGACTCTTACCTTGGCTAGATGGGTCAATGTGAGCCAGGGTGAGCACACACGCCCCCAGGAACCACAGTGTCACGGCCATACTGGGCAGGAAGGGTTACGACGTCGCACCAGATGTGTCAGGAAAGCCTGAGGAGAAAGACAGGAAGTGAGAAATGCGAAGTAATGCGCCTTCTCTCTCCCCGCGCGAGCGCGCGTGTGTGCGCGCGCGTGTACACGATGAGCGGGTTATTTGAAAATAGTGCATGTTACAAAAGCCAAAAACATACTTTTTCTTATTATAGGGAACTACCTCTCCTA